>NC_135500.1:79957811-80127811 GCF_052857255.1 Amblyomma americanum | reverse complement strand
GTAATGCTTCACATCAAATACTGTACGTAATGACCGTAGAGTGTAACGAAAGAATGAAACAACCCGCCATAAATGCACAAATGTGGCAAATCCAGTAACGTTATTTACCTTTCGGAAAGTCTTACCATACAGGCTTCCTGATCGGCATGGAACAAAAGAATGGAAAAATTCTAGCATAAACCTGGCTTGTCAAATGAAATGCTTAAGTATCAAAGCAGGATGCTCAGAAGAAAATTTCGAGGTTACGATTCTCTTGAACTTTCCCTGTATTGATGCAAGTAACAATTATGCAGGATCCAGATCTGTGACATTCCGTTGCAATCACTTGTCCGCACAGGATGAGCCGCTACGTGCCTTAGGAACGATCGCCCCTCGCCACATATTAAACAACAAGGAACGAACACTTCTCCACCCGGTCCATTTTGGTACCTTTTCGACACCTATACGCGTCAGCGAAAGTCTCGGAACTCTGCATCATCCTATAACAATCCACCGCAAGATGTCCTGTTGTTGCCTTTCTTGCGCATGTCATCAAGCAGAGCGTTAGGAAGAATGCCTTGTCTTCTGGAAGATCAAAACCCAGCGGTAGATATTCCTTACCGTCGTGAAGACGGGATGCTTTGAATGCACAAAAGGCGGTCTGAAGGGCAAGTATCTCCGGAAATATGCTTTTGGTGCATTGTGCTCGGAGCATAAATGTGTCATGCGATACGACAGAGTAGTGGACTTGGACAAGATGGAGTGGACATTGCTTTTGTTCGCCGCCCATTTCAGCCCATCGTCATCTATTGATCTCACAAGCTGCAGCGCCATTAGAAAATCAAGGCCACTGTAGAACATGGCAGCCGTTTAATCCTGGTAGTATGCACGGGGGGTAGCCGCACCTTGCGCGACTGTGACATTGTTCTGTAAGTAGTCGTCGCCAAAATACAAAAGGAAGTTGTACCGGGTACGTCCAGGGCGTCTCGCTAGTCTTGCGTTTGGTTCATTTGCGATGTCCGAGTGGGACTCCTCCAGCACAACATCGCACAAGAGTGACTCCAGCGGCCACAATTGCATCTGGACAAGGACCAATTTGTGGGCGACGCGCGCCTTGCTCTCATTGTCCATCCATCGCGAAGCGTTGGCCTTGCTCTAACCCGTGGAAACCAGGTTGACGAATGCTGTGGTGATTAAGCGGCGGTCTTTCACAGTGATACGTGAGATAGTGGCGAGGGACAGGACCAGTACCTTCAATAATGTCTCCACGTGGTCTGCATAGTACGCCAGGAGGAAAGTCTCCGCCGTTTGCTTGCTCCCAAAGCGTGCGGTCATGAGCGTGGTCCCCGCAAGTGCAGAGTACAACTGCACCAGCTGCCACGCCAAGAGTACCTTCAAATCTTGGTCGCCGTATATGACTAGGAGGCTGTTGAAAGCCTGAAGCAGCAGAATATCACTAAGAATGACCTCGTCATCACGGGTCAACCTGGGCTGCAGGTGAAGGCCTTTGTCGAAGCGTGGTAGCCAGTAGGCAGTAGAGGCGTTGGGGACACGCCTGTCGACTTCGTGGAAGGAGAACACTGAGGGAGTTTCGCTGAGAGACTTCGAAACGCTGTTCAGTTTGGAGAATACAGTTTGCTCCAAGACACGCATCTCGTCGACGGCAGTCTTGTTCACACCGCGGTCCGCATAGTAGGCGGCATAGTACGACTTGTAGTAGAGCAGGTAGACTGGTGCGACGAGAAGGTGGTAGTCAGGAGGATTGGAACGTAGGTACCGGGTCGTACAACGACGCGACGCCATCCGGAGGAGCTGTCGTTAAATACAGTAACTGCGAACCAGAAGGGGACCTGCCACCGGTAAGCGAGTGACAGCGTCACACTGAACGCTGTAAGCGTCGTGTTGGAATCTTCTTGCCATGCGAGATGTAGGTCCTGCAGGAGTGCGCAAAGCAGGGGCAGACGGGGCCTTACTTAAAGCCATGGTTTCGGTCGTCGGATTTCTTCTCGGGGGTAAAAAAATAGCACATTTTCACTCACACCTAACCCTTTTTTTATTTTAGCCTAAACGTAAAGAGCCCACTGTCACCGGAAAACGGGCTTTCATAAGCTAGAAAAGGCCAGAAAACGAAATACGGGCGTCGGCACAAGCGGCCGATTCCCCCAAGTAAAAGGCATGTGCCGATATCGGCCATATCCTCCTTGGTCGAAACCGGTTTCGCGCGGACGGTAGAAACCAAACTGAAGCGCCGATCACTTCAAAACGCAGGTAACCGGTCGTTTTTGGTTGAGGAGACACGGGGTTGATCCATTAGGTGGTAAATTTTTAAAATCAAATTTTCTTGGCGATTAAATGGGCCTCTTTTCTGACAGACAAACTCAGCATAGCTAGAAAATGCAAGATGATCAATTTTTACTGATCACAGTAACTAGATGTCGTTTGTGTCCTTTTAAATTCGGTCACCACACTTTATGAATGCACGCATAAAATATACCACGTATAATAAAAGCGAAAGTACTCAGTTGTTTTTAAACACCTGCAGCAATTCAGACAAAATAGTTACGTGGTGTTTTATTTTAACTGAATGCCTCATTTAACATGATCCTTTCATTCGGTCTTCATTTTTTGGGAGTTTGGGGAAAGTCGGGGCCAAAATGGCTTACACAGCACAAAGTTGCTTATTTCGAATTTCTCGGAGTTTTTTTCTTTTATAAGCGCAAAATGATTGATACTTTATCTTAATGGTGCCAGTTTGCTCTCCGACATTTGGAAGCATTCGGGAGTTCAGAATGCTCGAGTATTTCTCTGGAACTCCATTAAGGCAAAAGATGGCTGAATTTTGGTTGCAGTTTTCGTTTCGTTCTGTCACTCAGCAATACTTTCGTCTTCCTGAAAGCAAAAAACATTCAACTATCACGGCTTTAAAATTGGAGAGGACACTTAACCTTCGCCTTAGCTAAATGACGCGCTAGCGTACTGGGGTAATTCTCATTTACATGCATGGATACCTTGCAGTTCTCATACCTCTCCTGGCGCCGTGGTGCAGCGGTTAAGCGATGCGCCACTGCCCTGCGACAGCAGATGCTGCTACCGGTGGACTTGTTCGATCCAGGTTGCTCTTGCCCAATTAATCATTAATTTAACTGCCACCTTTCACGGTTGGCAGTTTGTTCATCATCCGGTGGGGGAGATTTGATGATGCCGCACGACCACGTGAAGGCCACGTGACCTAGGTGGCCCGCCTGCCTCCTGGGTCGCTCTCGGAGGACCCGTGATTTTTCGCTCACAACGCCGTCGCCGACAACCCCGACAACTGCTTTTCTTGTGACCGGTGGAAGGCTATCGTGTTATAATGTGCACTGTGCATTTAGACGTGTTATGTTATGCCCTGTAATCCTGCACCGCAGAGTGAATATGTCTTGAAAAAAAGGGGGAACAGCGCAAATGCAGGATACGGTAGGGACGTACGAAACTAGCGCTGTGACTTTCGTCTCTACTCTTCCTGTGTTTGCGCTGTTTACAATTTTTGGTCATGTTGCACGAACTAGCCTGCAGTAGCACCCTCGCGAATGTACCTTTCGAACCATTTAAAGCCGCCATCTAGCGGCAGTATTTTTAGTGCTGCGACATGTGTTCAGGCTTTGAAAATATGAATCGTCGGGTTATATAGGGACCTTCTCTTCCGCCAAAACCCGATGTCACCCGCTTCTTGCACACTAGGACATATTTTTTGAAAATGAGGATAAGACCGACTTCGGCGCGATAATGCGTCCTCGGGAAAGGTATGTTTTCCTGCGCAAAGTTGTAGAAACTGTGCTAAGATTAGACGGTATCTTGTGCCTCTTCCGGAGGAGCGTTTTCAATCTACTGGCGATCTGACACCAGTTCGAACAAGGGTTGAGGGGCAGCATCAGCCCGCTAGCCAACCTTTCTTGACAAGTCCGCTTGTCGCAACGTTTGCTAGCGGATCGAGCCCTCTCTTAACTCTTGCTCACATACATTTGTGCTGTCAACAATCCCATCCGCTTGTCGCCTCTCTATTGTGCACCCTCTTTAAGCGTTTGCATTGCAAGATAAGCTCGAAAGTGCGTCTATGAAGCGAGAGGCTGATACCTCAGTACCGACCACATATCTTAGCATCACTGTGTATAGGGCTGTCCATGCTAACGAAGCCCAGTTGGAAGCCTCTTCTGCGTTCAAAAAGGGCGCTGTGGCGTTGAATGAATGTTTCGGCAGGGTAGAAAGGCTGGAAGATCTTGAAAAGATGAGAACATAAAATGTAGATTATTGGTAACATTACCGGGAAATCTAGGCCACGACCAGCGATTGCCGCTAAGTTTAGCGTCGTGTAGCGCTTCAGCGGCAGCCACTCGGTGATTCTGTTTCTTGTATAGTCATGGTTGATGTCTGTAAGCTGTTATTGAGTGTCCAAGACATGTGAAATCTAGTAAAACCCAAGGTATGGAATTATGGGCAATGTTTAGTCGAAGAAATAACTGGAGGGTTCGTGGGGATACGGGGCTGCGGCTGGCAACGGGCAGAGTTAATTGGGTAATTTGGAAAGAAAAACAAATATTTCACTTTTCACCAACTAAATATACGCGGCAATCATTCTGGTAAATTCTCGTTTCGGTACAGAAATTATCCGCTGTATTTATTATTTATTTATTTATTTATGAATAGTGCTGTCTTGTACAAAAGATCATAGCAGGTGGGAAATATAGTGTTCGCATACAAAAATACAGAACTTATAAACAAAACAGATTTGCACATAGAAAGTCAGCAAGAAAATACCGCGGCAAGGTCGTAAACAATAATCATTTCAAGTTCTCGTCAAACAATTGCAATGACGTATGCCTGACAACATCTGTGAGGTTATTCCAATCAGTGATGGTGCTTGGAAAAAAGGAATATTTAAAACAATTAACTTGCGAATGTAAAGGTGTTACGGAAAGAGAATGGCGATTTCTTGTTTGGTACCCCGAAGTATAAGTAAGGATATTGGAGGTGTCAACTTTGAAACTATTCTTAATTAATTGAAAGAAAAATATTAAGCGGCATGTGCGGTTTCTGTTAGAATTTCTGTTAGGAATTTTTGTTGCAGCACGATCGAGGCGTAACAATATTTAGTATGCCCTCGTTATAAGAAACGTTCACTCCGTGTTCAGAACACCAGATTATTGTCGACGTCAGAATTTCGTGAAATATTTTAGTCAATCCACTAACGTACGGGTTTTGCTTGGAAGTTTGCGAGCGCTTATATTCTAAAAGTTACATCCCGTAGAATAGTCGCAGGACCCCCGTGATCCAAGACATTGGCGCCTAAAATTTTTTTGCTCAGTCCGTGTAATAACGCATCCAAATTAAGCACGAGCGCTCGAAATCTCTTCCCTGGTGTGACGCAGTACTAGTTGCGTCTGGCGTTTTGAATTTCGTTAAGTAATAGGTGGCGCTGTAGTGCGGCGCATATTTCTCACTGCCTTATACCACTACGACCCTTCCCTCAGGCACAATCAACTACCGTACTTTTCATTTAGGATAGAAAGTGGTGATTACATAGAAAAAAGCAAGCAAAGTAAATGCTCTAGCACGCATCCGCATCCTAGGCCAAGAAGGCTACAGGCAGGCACGCAGCCATAAATTTTTTCGGGGATTGCCCGAGGTAATTTCTATATTAGAGCAACGGGCGGGTGGGGGGGGGGGGGGGGGGGCTGCTGGGTCACAAACGTTCAAAAGAACTAGCGCCTGTCGAGAGCATCGGGAGTGAGAGGGTGTGCTTTGTTTTCCGGGGGAGAGGGGGAAGCAAAACTTCTTCTGGCCCACTCTTGGCTGCGTGCCTGCTACAGAAACGGATCAATTACAAAACTGGAATATTTCATGCTCTTATAAATTAAGCAGCATAGGAATTTTTAAACGGTAGGGTGATTTGCAATTTTTAGAGAATACGTGCACGGCCTCGTACACTTTTTATTTTTTTTTTTGCATCGGACCTGACTTGGCGTAGACTGCTTCGACCGCGGATCCCGATTTCTAGGGACTCGCAACACTGCTACGAACTCCTAAGTGCTACCGCATTTCAAGCAGATTCAGTTCAGCTGTTTCAGCAACACATTTCGTTGCCTTGCCTTTGCAAAGTAAGTTGCTGGAAAAGTCATTGAAGCACTCTCGATGTCGATCTTTTCGAAGAAGGACTGGTCTAGCTGCTCATACGTGGGTCTTCTGCTTACAAAGATCTTGGCGCCTCACGCCCGCGTATTCAGCACGGTTGGACGACCGCCTGCCACCGACGCCGCCAGAGCTTCTTCCAGCCCCGTAGGAGACTTAATCGTAGCTGCAGTAAATTGTATAAGATCGTCCTCCTTGGATGGCGAAGGCCTCGGCTCGCCTGGATCTTGCGGATGTTCTTCCTCTGCGGACGATGGAGCCGACGTCAGCGGCAAGGATGTGGTTACCTGAGCCATGTCGGCCCCGGGCTGTCCGCAGGCCGCCCCGGTGTTGCCAAGGCCCTTTAAGGAAGTTGCGTCTGCGCCAGCACTGGTGGCACCGAAGGCTTTGATTGATGTAGGTTTCGCCGCCGATGAAACAGTGAAGACTGCCCTTTCTTGTCCTTTATGTGCCGTGTTCCTGCTTTCAATTTCGTCGCCAGGACCTGCGAGGTTTAGAATAATACATCAGAAGACGACAAGAGTGGCAGGTAGGCACGTATCCAGGCGGAGGGGGGAGGGAGGCGAGGATCCTTCAGAATTTGCGCTCAGCACCCCCCCCCCCCCATCCTTCGGGCTTCACCTTATACAACTGCCTCGGGCCCCTCCCGAAAAAAACTTCTGGCTATGTGCCTGGTGGCAAGGGCGAATTTTACCAATCGCGGCGACTCCGGAAACCCAGCGATGTGGAAGGGTACCAATGATTACCGCGAGAACAGGGCATCAAAGAAGAATTGGCCAATTTCTGCTGAATGGTCATATAGCCTACTTGGTAACATATCGAAGATATTGTGCAAAACGTATTTAAAGGAGTGGGTTATAGAAAAGAAGCAGTTATTTATTTTCAGTGAAAAATGCCCTAAAGTTCGGCATTGAGCAAAACATACGGCGATGTGTCTGTACAAATAAAAGAATTCGAAGGACACAGGAGAAATGCAAACTCCAAACGTCGTAAACACGTTGCAATGTCGATCATAGATCATATCAGAACTGCAGAACCGGGAATATAGGCTGTAGTTAACGCTAACTATCCATTTGAGCAAATTTTGCTAAACTAAGCATAATAACTGAGATCGCCATATCGCTTCCACACCAAAAAGGCACTCTGAGTGTGAATGCCATAAATCGCTGTTGCTTTGAAGCATCAGGTAGTGCCCTCGGAATGAAAATTTGTAATAGACTGCGAAGAGAAAATGTTTCACGTAGTCGCCAATCTCATTGTATGCCGTTTCGAGAGCTGCTCTCCAGGTCAGCGCTTTAATCGTTCGAGCCTTTCAATGAATATGACATGTGGTATGGTGTATGGGGTTCAGCGTCCCAAACCTGTACATGGGATGTATACAAAGCTGCAGTGGAAAGCAAGATATTAATTTCGACCACCTGTGGCTCAATACCATGTACTCATATCGCATAGCGCACAGCTGTTTCTGAATTATGTCAACAAAATTTCGACACCGCGGCTGAGGTTGTATCCCATGATGCAACCTATGAAAGATGGAAAGATCGCTTACCGTCTTTTGCGCGTCGTAGAGCGAATGCGACACCCTTGTAGAAGTGGGCTTGGTGGTCCGTGCAGCCATGGAAGCTGAAGGCTGTCCTCCACCGTCATCGTCGTGCTGATCGGCCTGCGTGCGCATGTTGAGCCGCCGTTTAGGCGAGGACGTCGTCGCGTCCATTGTTGACGGCGGTAGAGGCATTGAAGGGGTCCACTTTGGTGCTAAATCTTTTTCTGGAGACTGC
Source organism: Amblyomma americanum (assembly GCF_052857255.1). Lineage (NCBI taxonomy): Eukaryota > Metazoa > Arthropoda > Arachnida > Ixodida > Ixodidae > Amblyomma > Amblyomma americanum. Next base: position 80,119,889 of record NC_135500.1, on the reverse strand, counting down.
TCCGATGTAGCCGGGGCATGCGCATCAATCTGCTGCTGCTCGTTTCCGGCGACACGGGAGTGGACAGCGTGTGGCGCGTTCCAGTCACATCTCGTCGTGGCGTTCGAGATGTTTCCATCAGGGGAATGTTCGAAAGAGGGCCCACCTGGTGCGGCCGCTGCACTCGCTTCGGATGCCTTGGATCCGCGATGGTGGTGTTGCTTTCGTCTCCCGCTGTGGGTACGTCTGACGCTTTCGTTCGGCAGCGCGGAACGCCCGCCGGCCTGAGGGGCAGGACGACAACAGAAAAGCGGGACCTTGATTAACCGTTTCCAGACGAGTCGAGAAGTAACGCTGGACGGCCGGTCTTAATGACGGCCACTGGTGTTGTACAGCTCGACCTCGAAGGTCAAGCACGGGAAGCTTCCAGAGCGCGCGACGCGGACCTGATAATCATAACTTCGTCGCCTCTCCCGTACCTGCTCTTGCCTCGGTGTTGATGAAAATGTGTGGTAGGGCTTTAACGTAGTCTTTTTTTTTCAGGCGATGTTTATTGCCTCCGGGCATAAATTTTATGAAATGAGAGGCAGTGTCGCATCCGATGACGTTTTAACGTAGCTAATCCGTGTATACGTGTAAATTCATGTGTTTTGCTTGGTTGAATCATGGGTTTCCTTTGCTGGGTGGCCGGCACGTCTGGCGAAGATATTAGACTCAAGTTTGGCTCTGATAGAGGATAAGCTGATCTGATCTGTTCGTGCCGCAGATGGAAGTTGGCGAAGACGACGATGTGCAATGTATAGCGGGAGACTGCGCTGAAAAGAAAGAGAGAGAGCTCTTCAATCGAAAAACAGTGAATTCAGTTTAACACGAGGTATAATCGGCTGCGGCGATGGCACAGTGCTCTCATGCAGTGGCCAGCGAAGCACTAAAAGTATTTAGAAAAAGCGACTGGTAGAAAGTGTGAGGAGAATTTCATCTCTTTTTTGTTCCTGAAAAAGGCTTCCGCTGAGTGCCTGCAGTACTCCGCGCTGAGTAGTTACGCGATCGCCGATGCCCTAAGTCTGCCGTAGCTTATAGGTTGCATGCCAGGTCGGCAGTTTGCAGCATGTACGCGATTTCACCTCGCTAACATTTGTACTCTGCTTTTATTATTTAAGATTCGAAGTTGGATATTCCGTCACGTGGCATTGTGGTGCAGCGCTGAAGTTCAGGTCCTAAACATCCAGGCCGCATTTAGATGTACGCGAAATGCTAAAACGTACACAAGTGAGCACACGATTCTTCAGCGCCAGAGCTGCGCTGTGCGAATGAAACGAAGCGAGATTTTAAAGCAGGCATTGAGTTTAGCAGATATTACTTGTGCTCTAGCGCAGACAGATAGGCATACGAACCGTGCAGGAACAAGCACCTTGCAAATAGAAAAGCGATTGCGTAAAGATTACCTCATTTTATCCCCAGCACATCACTCGAACGCTCTAGCCAAGCATTCGAATTTCTATCCGTGCACCGTAATCTCAGTGCACTTTAAAGATATCCAAACTTTTTAAGTTAATACTGAGCCTGTCACTAAACCGCTCCTCTTTTATTGACGTCACTGCAAATCAGGTTCAGCGTCCCAAAGCTGCCGTAGTGAAGGGCACCGGACTAATTTGAACCACCTGGAGTTCTTTAAACGTGCACTGACATTGCACAGCACAGGGGCGCTATTAGCAGTTTTGCTTACGTCACAATGCGACCGCCTCCGCAATCTGCGATTCCGCGATTCGAACGCGAAAGCGAGTAGACAACCACGGCGGATACATCGGTGAATGTTTTCAATAGTTAACTGCAACCGGCACATCAGAGAGGAACCTTCCCGCTGTGTTTTATTATTCTGTTGCGAGCTCGACCGCTGCCCTTTGTCAAAGAACACAATGATTATGTCCCTTGAATTCTATGCTTTTGGCATCCACCGTGAGGTGTTTTGTGTATGTTATGGGTTCTGTATATGTAAAGTATTGTGTCTATGTCTATGCAAAATGCATCGCTTAAAAATGTTATTCGACATCGTCAATAATCACACTAGAATAGACTTTACAATTATATGCAGTAGGACAGAACACGACGAACTCGGCACAAACACGATAAAACAACTGTAGTGCCAAAATGCACAACCACTGCATACAAGCTGTCGTTCTTCCCAACAACGATAGCCGATTTGGATGCGTTACCTCGCGAAGTGGTCACCTTATCTTCAGCCGAAACATTTTTTTATCTGCAGTCAACCCCAGCCGGTCAAGTTAGGGTGTTTGGTTCGATCGTAGAGTGTTACGCTTGTCGCGCTTTGTTTTTTATTTTAATGTAGAATGTTTGTTACTCGTCCATTCTTTGAGATGTTCGCAGAAATTTTGCTGCCTGCCTGCAGGCCTTTTTTCCTTTTTTCGTTGTTGACAAAGCACTGTACAATTGTATCCCCACTCCTGCCTTGGCCACCAAAAGGTGGCCGGCAGTATTGAAGAAATAAATAAAATAAAATAAAATAAAATGTTGTGTATATGTAAAGTGGTCCTGCCTCTCTGGCTATTCTTTCTCGCTATCGCTCCTCTCGGTTTCACCTATCTTCGTTCCCGCACTTTTGATTTCCGCGCAGCGCAGATATCTCATAAATAACACAAATAACTCAACTTCGTTAAGCACGGGCGAAGATCATGCAGTTACACAATAATATGCCGCTATATTATGCTGCCTAATCATCAGTTACTCGGAGGCACGTATGATTCAGCTAAGTTATCAGTGCACAGCAAGATATTCGCGCCATAGCCTTCTGATTTACTTCCATTTAGAAGCGCATCATTTACACCTTTCAGTTATTCTGCTCCTCCGAAGCGGAGAAAAAAGCAGAAGAAGCCACCGTTCGCGCCGACCTACAGAAGAATGGCTACACACGTGGTTTTAAACAACGCACTGGTCGCCGCCAAGCTCGGAGGACAAGCCAACAATGAAACAACAAAACACGCGCGTGTTGTGCTTCCATATGTGAGGAGAACCAGCGAGGCACTCGCTCGCATTCTCGGAAAAAATGGATGCCACGTGGCTCACTATCCTGTTTCGACAATAAGCCGCTTCTTACCGCGGCCGAGAGACCGCGTCCCCAGAGAAAAACAACCTGGTGTCGTCTACAAAACCCCATGCCCTGAGTGCCTGGCCTCATAAATGGGCGAAACACAAACTTCCACCAAAGAATAACGTAACGCAAAAATGACATCCGCCTAATGAATTCAGATTCCAACCCCTCGCCGAACACCGGATAGCCTTCGAGGAGGTGAGCGTCTTGGCGGCGGAACCAAACCTGTTCAAGAGGGGAAATGTGGAGTCATGGCACATCTGGCTCACAAAGGCGGCGATTAATAGGACTCCAGGAACGCTTCCCTCCGCGTAGGTTAGTGGACGGCGCCACGTGCTAACAAAGGGAGAGCAAAGGCAGCAACCTGCTGCTGCTGCTGGCACACTTTAGTCACCCCTGAAGAAGGGACCGAGTTGCTCCCAAAACGTTGGGTAAAGATAAAAATACTGCTTGGCGTGAGTGTTTTCTCTCAACTATCTCAAGAACCCAACCAGACGAACTTCCGTCGAAGATGTTTTCGTACGAAATTTTTTGCACAGTGTAACAAGGGTTGAAAATAGTAACACTCAGAAACACAAGGACCTGTCAAAAGAGTTATCAAGGATCACGGAATTGCATTTCCATTCCGAGGTGCACAGGATACATGAAAGGCGGAAATAAACTACATTTCAGGGGAAAAAATTCTCTACGTATGTCGAAGGGCTTGCTACCAATCTCTTTATTCTGGAAATATTAATTAGTGCACACACAAACGTGCCAAAAAAGCATCCCAGTTTCGATATAATGAGTGCTAAATTCGTCTGATAAAAATTGGCGGTGGTTTAGCTCTGGTTAAACCTGGAGTGACGCGATAGCTACAGGTGGCCGAGTGGAACTTGGTCACGCGATCAGCCCCTTGACGAACCACGTGATCAGCCTCGGAGCCGCGCCCCCGGCAGCTGCTCCGCACCACGTGACCAACCACATGACAGCGTGGCGGCGCCGCCACAGGGTTGCCCGCCGCCATGTTGAGGGCTTGAAATGCTACCGTAATGTAGCTATCGCTACAAAAGAAGTTCCTGGTAACTGTACAAGACTCCTAGAACAAGTTGCGAACTGGAAATGTACAGACGTGAGCAGAATTGTCTAGATCGCCGAAGCGGTGTGCTGCAGGACAAACCAAGTTAAATCATTACTCAACTGCTGAGTTCAGGACACTCTGTCTTCAATGTATATGCAGCTTCGCTCGAGCGCAAGCACTGTGCGTGAAACCCACCACCTCCTTTTAACTTTCGCTTCGTTTGCTCCGCAGACGTACGCTGCAGTCAAGCTTGCTCGCGCCTGTACACAGTTCTGTACGAAGACCATGAAAAGTGGCAGTGCAAAAGAAACGGGGCCGAAGATGAAGAAACATGAACGACAGGACAAGCGCTGAAATACCAACTGAAATTTTATTGAAATACAGGCAACATCTTATACATTCGAGCACATCACATTTCTGGTTTCCGATAGAAACATAAATGCACATCTATCACCACCTTATCACTTCTCATTATCACTGGAAGCCAGATGCAGGCAACCACTCGAGGGCGTGCCTCCAAAAGGGGAAGAGACGACCGAACTATTGATTGACGTACTGGCAGAAGATGTCTTTACGTCAAAAAATGCAAGAAATGAGACTGCGATTGTGCTTGTTAACCAGAATGCGATTTTCAGTGCGAGCCACTGTTCCTAGAGTCAGAGATAACGGTACGCACAGAACACACGCTTTTCTAGATGGCGGCGTCTAATGATTCAGTTCTTTCGAGGTTTAATTTGCTTAATTCCTTTTTACCTGACACTGCTTTTGCGCATCTAAATGACTATACTTTTCTATGTTGATTTATTTGTTTTTATTTTTTGTTTGCGGATTTATTTTTCTTACCCTGCTTTTGGTACGATATCCTGTCTCTGCTTTTGCTACGACGTAAAGACGCGTTATGCGAGTACTTCGGTAGTTTACTCCGCTCATACGCAACAGTTTTGGACGAAAGCATTTTTGAGCGGGAAACCATTTATGAACGCCATTTTCTGATATAATTGAATATTTCACTATAAACATCAATATATCCCTAGGTCACGCGACGAGTCTTGAATTTTTCTTCCATTAACGTTCTTGCTATCGTCAAGAGCTTTCCCCATTGGTTTTGTACGGCAAGCTTAACAGTTCAATGCGATCGATGGCAGCACTTTTAAAAAAAGACATTGCTAGGTATCGGAAGAATGTACCATTACCTTTAGTGTTTCCTTAACAACATCTTACAATTTTACAATTTTCAGAAATTTTTTTCTCAAAATGTTGGATATTTGGGGGCACGCCCTCGCGTGGTAGCCTCCATCTGGCCTCCAGTGATAATGAGAATGAATATTGTGGTGATGATGGATGCTCATTCATACCTGTATATTGATAGCCGGACATGTGATGCACTCAAATGTATAAGATATGACCTGCTTTTCAGTAAAGTTTCAGTTGGAATAGTTCAGAGCTTGTGCTGCCGTCCATGTTTCTTCATCTTCGTTCGCTGAAACGCCCGATATATTTGCCATGCAGTTGCCACAGTATGTCAGACACAGGCACCGATGCACAATTTCGTTGTCAGGTAGCTAGCCATTATAACCATTCAGGTCATGACGCCCAAACTGTGCACGGGTCCCACGCACGGGGGCGCCAGGGAAGGCTCTGTGTTTACGTCACTAGAGGAACCCAAGTCTCTCGGCTACACGCAGACGATCACTTGTGATACACGAAAAAGCATTCATAGAGTGACGCAGGAATGCTTACTGGTCGGGCCGCTTCTAAAAGAACATCAAGCTGCGCATTCAGCACCAGCGCCGGCTGTATCGTCCACTACGACAGAGAACCGATCAGTCTAGCGACCGAGGTACATCGAGCATCTGGGCCGCAGGATTCCTAGAAAACTAGCGCCACTATTGCAAAGCCTTTGAGAACACTCGCAAGTGTGATTAAACTGTGAGAGGGACTTTTATATGCTTGTCTGGACCTGCGTGCAGCTCCTGAGCACAGAGTTTTTGACTTCACCTGCCGCTCAAAAATTGGCACCGGGCGCAATACGAACCACGTGCCAACAGCCTACTGCCACATATTTACATGTATTTCCTGAAAGCTCAATTATGATGACTTAAGGATCTTCCATGTAGGGTGAGGCAAAAAAAAAGGTGCAAACGGCACCTATGGGCGCAAGGAGAACACTGCTCGTGGGAGGAAAAAACAATGCGTCGGCCGGGAATCGAACCCGGGCCACCCGCGTGGCAGGCGAGTATTCTACCACTGAACCACCGACGCCGACAGGAAGGCGTCGTGCAGGGCTCGTCTGATTTCGCAACGTCTGGCTCTGTAATGTAGGTCCGCGTGCTCTGCGCTGATCGAGACGGTGCCGTTCGCCGCGTGGAAAACGAGTTGTCGGGCGAACGCCTGCAGTGATCGGCGCCGCCGGCGGTGCATGGTAGCGCTTTTCCTCGACCAGGCTGCCTAGATCGCTGTTGTCTCTGCGCCGGGGCTCTGTGTGACCTCTTGTGACGAACCTGTGGTCTATTTTGTTTACTCTGCCCTGCCCGATGCAAAATTTAGAGTGCTGAACGCCCACCCTGCGAACTTTCCTGCCTGTCCTCTCATTATATTTTTCTTATTTTTCTCTCACATTACTTTCGCACAACATTTGCGACCAAACCAAAGCTAGAGAACACCTTAGTAATCTGAATCTCGCTGATGATATTGCCTTGCTAATGGCGTCTTCGGCTGGTCGTTTTGACGCTCCAAATCATAGCAACCCAGCAGCAAACCGACCTGCGAGCTGGTCGTCATCCGAGCCGGAGGCACGGCGCCCCTGCCGAGCACAAGGGTGCACTTCGCAGCGGCCGAGAGGGCCGGATATGCTCGACCGCAGCGCCAACTTTTAGCGGTTTCGCCGCTCAGCGACAAACACCATGGCGCCCGTTTACGGTGGCGTGGTTTCGCGTCCGTCATTGGCAGAGCAGCTACTGTACACAATGCTGGACTGTAAGTTTACAGCGGCTGCAATGCATTCATTTTAAACTGTGCACCATTTGCTTTGATGCAAATGTGAAAACACGAATGCTGGCACCAAATTTCTTATGTGTAGCAACAACTCGCTGGTGCATGCCGCGTTGGCGCTTAAATGGTGGGCTGTTTTCAAGAAAGAAGGTGGTCTGCGTAGGTGACACATGAAAGGTTAGTTGGCATCTAAATCCCAGTCGCATATGCTTGCGTTTGGATGAATCGTTTTTGCTCTCTTCCTAGTTTGCCGATGTTCGTCTGCGCCTCTGCTTGAGTGGTCCGTAGCACGTTATATACGGACGTTTTTCGTCAAGCTGTGCGCTTTTCATTTTTCAATGGTACTCCTCAAAGAGGTGGCAAATTAGGGCCTTCACAACAAACTGTTAGGTGCAAGAGCATTGTATGTGCTTCATGCATACAGTTGTCCGCGTCATGAAACGCACATACTAGAGTTCAAACATAAATGACGAAATAACATTTATCTCGCGGTTACGGTGACAAGAAGAGCGTTGCGTCGGAAAGCTAATGACTCCGCTTGTATTTTTTCGCCAGAACCTATTTCTCGTTTGGTTTCGCTTTGTTTTTACTTTACTGCTCACCCAGTTTATAAACGCGCATGAAAATACATTTGTAAATAAAGAAAATCGTGCTATTGCCTTAAAAGTGGCCACTTTGAGTCGTGGACATCGCTGTAAAAATGTATCAGATTTGTTTTCTTCAGCTGTATTGATATCAACTTATAGGCATATCTATACGTCGGGGCAAATACTATTCTTCCTCACACACTGATGTTGGTAAAGATAGAACATGCTGTAGGTGCAGGTCGCATTAAACGATCATATGATGACTCTCCTGCCCTCTTTATGGTCTCTCAGGTAGCCAACCAAGCACATCTGATGAGCCTGAGTACTCAAGCCCAGAGGAGCATGGAGAGCCAAGTAGCATGCATGCTACACCAAATGGTATGCTGAAGCGTCTGTCCATGGTCTAGCCGGTTTCCATGGACTTCATTTGCTAATATGCAGATGGTGGACTATTTGAAATGCAGCACTAGTGCACCCTTCCCCACGTTTACTTCTTCGTTATTTAATGTTTTCCATGGCCACTTTAGAGCAGTTATAGCTCTGTGCGCTTAAAAAATTTTGCATTGCAGGGAATACTATGAAGCCGCTGTGCATGAAATCGATTTTATTGTACTGCAGTTTTTATGGAGGAAAAACGCTAAGGCGCCCGTGTGCTGTGCGATGTCAGCGCACGTTAAAGATCACCAGGTGGTCGAAATTATTCCGGAGCCCTCCACTGCGGCACCCCCTTCTTCCTTTCTTCTTTCACTCCCTCCTTTATCCCTTTCCTTACGGCGTGGTTCAGGTGTAAAACGATATATGAGACAGATACTGCGCCATTTCCTTTCCCCCCCCAAAAAACAATTATTGTACTGCAGAACCATTAGGCATGTACTGCAATAGCTGGCATAAGCAGCTTTTCAATTTCGGCGTCACTGTTTGGCCGAGGCCGGCAAGTACACCCAAATGTACTAGTATTCTCTTTTTGTTCCACACATTGGCCTGGAGCTCTGGGAAAACGAAGTACCTCCTTGATAAATATGCGCTGTATACGCCGAAAATCATGAGGTTCCGGACAAAGCGCGCCATGTACGAGCAGATTGCTTGTGAGAGAGAGGAGGTCCTTGGAACCAAGCGCACTGCAGTACAGTGTGAAACTCGATTTAAAATTGTAGCTAAAAGAAAGAAGAGCGAAGATAAGGTCAACAAAACGTCGGGACAAGCTCGCTGTCAGCAAACCTTTGAAGAGAAATTTTCTGCCACAAGGGCCATTGCTGATAGCTTGGAGCCCAAGGTGCTACGAGTCATTGGAAATGTCCGTTACAAAAACACAGCCACACATGTGCAAACTTCATCCAATAGTATCCAGGGCTCTCCAGAGTTTGATACTGCGTCTGAGGATTTGTCAGCCGAGGATCTGGCTCAAAGTCATTTGGAAGAACCAGATACAGTCAGGCCGTGCAGAAAGCGCAAAGCAGATGGAAGAATGCGGGCAAGTACTTCACGAGCTAAGCACATATATTCATTTTTTGAGAAAATGAGAGAAATTACACAGGGAAAGGAAGCTAATCAGGAAGAGAGAGCGAAGGACGACATAAATAATTACTTAGGGCACATGCAGATCCCAAGGAAACTGAAGAAAATTTTGCATCATGAAAACTTTTGCATCACCGTCGACGCTGTCACCGTCGTCAATGCACTTCACGCTATGCAAGCACGTGGCGGTAGCTGGTCCTCCGAAGTCACCAGGCAGCAGGCCCACCACAGCAGGAACACGAGCACCAGGGCAGGGGAGGATGAACGGCAGCGTGCTGGGAGTGGGGCGCGCGCGTCGGGGGCTTGCTGGAAGCAAGCGGCGCGCGCGTCGGGGGCTTGCTGGAAGCAAGCATATTGGCGTCCGACAAGCCGGAAGGTTAGCCAGAGGCGCAGCAAAGACAGTAGGGCAGCCGGGGCTGTCAGCAGGAAATCGCCACGTTGGCTGGACCACGCGGCGGCAGGTAGGAACCGCAGGAAACTGCTACGGGGTAGCAGCGCGGTGGGGGACGCTGAATACCGCCGTTTCCGGCGACGCGTAGGGGGCTGTTTGCACAGCGGGGGCGTCAGGAAACTCGCGCCACGAGGACCGGCGGTCGTCACCAGGAGCGCAGGATACGAGCCTGGGTGGACCGCTGGGAGCTGCAGCAGGAAGGCAGCAGGACGAGGTCGCAGCAAACCACCATAAGGAGCGGCGGGATGAAGCCCCGCACACACCAGTGCGCGCGGGGTGGGCGGAGGGCAGCAGGGAGGCCGCTCTCGTATCCGTTGTGAGCACAGTAGGCGTTAAGGTGGCGGGCGGGCCGCCGCCATCGTAGTCCGTTATGGGCTTGCAGGAACATAGGCCGTCGCCGCTGCAGCTGTCGACGACGGCACGGAGAGGATGTCCCGGTAGGTGTAGACTAGACGGCCGCCGAAGCGGCCGACGGGTAGTGAGGCCTGCTTGAAGTAAGGACGCGGCCACCTAAGGGCCGTCGTACGATCGTTTTCTTCCGCCAGCGAGCGGGCGAGCGGATCCGCCTCGTCCGGCGAACGGATGGAAAGTTGGTCAAATTAAACTTTCGAGCGGACGAGCGGGTCCGGCCGACGACCGGATTGCGGCTAATGGCTGCTTTTTCCGTGACGTCAGTGACGTCTCAAGCAACTCCGCCTCGCTTCTGCCGGCGCATCGCAAGCTAGCCGTCCGCCGATTAAATGGGTGAGGGAGACCTGGGCAGTGGCAGCTATGTTCCGAAGCATATTATATTGGCCACCTGTTGATATTAAGCGTGTTCAGAGCGACTGCGAACTTCGCCGCGTGCACCAGTGCTGAGAGAAAGTTCCACTAGTTGAATTCGGTAATTATCTACGCTGACGGAGTTGACGGAGCGCCTCTTTAAACCGACACAAGACCTGTGCACTGGCGGTGTCACGAAGTATTCATTTGGAGCTGCATGTGGTTGTTGCAAGCGTTTGTAATTCCTGCTGCGAGTTATTTTCCTGTGCGTGCGCAAGTTTCACAGCATAGCGACACGTGTCTGCGTAGTGAAAGTGATTATGGTCTGCGCGACTGCTTCCGTTTCATGTCAGCGATTTGTTCACTTGCGAAAAACTCTCGACGCACGCCGTTTTCCGAATGCTGAAATGAACTTGGTGCTGTGAAGCTGGTCGCGTCCATTGCGATGGCTGCAGTGATCGCTACCGAGGCGAGCACACGACGTTTTTTCTGCTACATAGAAAACTGCTGTGTGTGCGACTTGACACGATCATGGCTGCACGGCCGTCGCACTGTTTTGTGCTGCGACAACAGCCGCGCCGCCACTCTTGTGCGTCTTGGTGCACCACACAGTGGTACGTTTTATGATCATGGGTACGTGGGTTGCGACAGTGTGCCAGCGGCATTATGTAGCCTGTGTGAAAAAATCTGTGTACAGTAAAAAAATCATTTCAGGTGTATCGTCATTTTGTATGCGTGTGTATGCCAGCTATGTGGACCCGTGTCTGCCATAAATATCTGTGTGATGAAATGGCGACTGCACACAGCTTCCTGTGCATGATGGTGATCTGAGCCAGACTGATAGTTTTCGGTTTAGGCTGTGACAACAATGTATCACCAGATGAACGAAATACTTCTAAGAATCGTAGCCACAATTACGCCACGCCTGTGCAGCAGCTTTTGCTTCTCAAAGCAAGCAACCAGTCGTGGAAATTTGAATGGACATTGAAGTTCTCTTGTCAGAACTGACCACCAAACGGCAAGTTGCTCACAATAAGTGGTGGTGGAAAAGAAAAAATCTTAAGGAAGCCCTTCAGATACCCCTTTTTTTCATAATAGTGGTGTGAAATCATTATCAGACCAATGCTTGACAATATGTTGTTGGTCTTTAAACTGAAGTGGGATCTTGGTTTCGACTCATCAGGAAAACGTGATCTCGAAGCATTTCTTTGGCCATGATATCTACCCTTTAGCTATGAAACAGCTTCAATATAATCAGTGACTGTTACCATGTTTGTTGTTGATGGTCTTGCTGGCAGTCCCTTTACACGGGGAGATCAAAGGTACAACACTGGATTAAGCTTTTTCTATGCTTTTGTTGGACCCTGTTTGCCAAATGGGATTTGTCTTCACCGAGCAGTTGTTCAGCAGCAGGGTTTAATGCTATCAGCTGCATTAGTTTCTTTGATGAGGCATTCTCGAAATCTTCAGCGGGAGGTGCAATCCATGCACATTTGCATGTTTATCTGCTGCCTTCAGTTGCATGTGACTGCCTATGAACACGAATATTTGCCTGCTGACTGACAGCACTGGTTGGCCTGCTATAACTTATGTGGCGCCAATGTAGTATGCTTCCGAGATTTTCATAGCCCTCCTCGCATTTTCTGCTTGCCGAAATTTATTTGCTCATGAGTAAATTCCGCAGTTATCAGATAAGTTGCCTAAAACACTTATCCGATCACATTTGTATCATGGTCATGACAGCAGTAATCCTGCACATGTTCTCAAGCAATAGTTACAAAACTTTTTTAATTCCTTGAAAAGTGCTGTACACTGTCTCATGTTGGTTGACTCTGCAACACCAATGCTCAGTCATTCCGGCGAACCATGCAGTACTGACGCAATTGTTGATCTGTCGAGGCTGACACGAGATATAATTTGAACCCAATTATTTTTTGCTTGGATTAGCTGAAATGGTTGTGTCCGTTAGAATTCGAAGATTCTCTGCTCTGCTCTGGAGCCAGGTTATTCTCCTGTCTAACATGCACACCTGAAACCGGAGCATTGCGTTCTTCGTCTCGCAGTGCGCTGTGTTTGAACTTAGTGTTGTGGGCTGTGGGAAATCATCTCTGCGGCTATAAAAGTTGTAAACTAAGCATGCGGTTTTGTTGTTTTCTTTTGAAGCAGATTTATTTGATTTTGTGAAATGAGTAGTGGGTACCAGGCAGTGAGTGGCCGAGTCGTGGTAATGATTTTGATACCAGGAAGAAAAGTGCTTTGGCAACCAGAAAGCGTGTGAGCAGGAGCAATCAGTGTGCCTCGCAGTTCATGGGTTTAAGGTAAGAACAGTATGGAGAACCCAGTGCAACAAATTTATATGATTTATTCTGTGTTTAGCTTGTCCACTCAAATCCAAACATTTGTAACACTTTTTTCGCTGTACATTACTGTCTTGTAACAGAGTTGAGATTTTGTTTACACTTCTGTGCCGATTAACACAAGAAGAGAAAATTAAGGGGCACTTTGTTGACCTAAAGTGCGGTGAGGCGAAAGCCTTTAGTGCGATGGTGCTGCTTGTGTCACTGATGTGTGTTTAAGATGTTATTAAGTACATAATTGTTTGTGAATCTTAAATGCTGGAGACACTGCATGTCTTGTCTTCTGTCATGTCATGTCTTCTGTGTATTCGTCCTAAAAGTTAGCGCTGCCTAAATTTTAACGAAAAGAACACTGCAGGGCGTTTGGGAGGCATCCGTCTGATTCGAGGCCTTTCCGCATACACTTCTCAGCATCCTTACGCTAGACATATATTTGTATGGGCAGAGAAAAAAAAGAACTACATATGCGTTGACAGGAAGTAGCGTAGTCATCAGCACACTCTGCTATGGATCAAAAGGATGGTGGTTCTAATCCCGCCGTCCACAAGGATTTTTTTCGCTGATTATGTCATCGGTATGACATGACTTGAGACCGGACTTGACCTTAGACCGGACAAGGTCATGGCTGCAAGTATGAGCCATTAAAGGCTTTCGCCTCAATACACACAACAATGGGCTGTACGAATTTTCACTCTCTCTACTGTGTGATCAGCGACTTTCTGTCGTAGCGAGGCGTACATGCATTGAAAAAGTGTGGTCCCCAGAAATAACCCTAATTGCTGTCCATATTCATGAGTTCTGTACTACCGAGGCATGACAGTACACATGAAGTTTTGGCTAATTATTTATTTCTCATGATTTCTGAAGCCATGAATTTTTGTGTACCCTGTGTGACGCAAGAATTATAATTATCCTTGCAAACTTTGAAAGCTGATAGAAGATTGCATTTTGTGGCATAGGAGTTTGGTGGTTGAAGAAAAATTTACCTGACAGCACTTTTAAACAGCTGTGACGTTCCTTGTGTGTGCTACGAGGGTCCCCGTTCGACGGCGCGGCGTAGACGGAGTCCCCAGTGGCGGCGAAAGCACAACCGGACCCCCTTTCATGTTTCTACTGTATATGGCTGCAAGCAACTTGAGTGAGATTGCTTTTGGGCCTGCCGCCGTGGACCCCACGGAGACGACCCAGATGACAGCGGCATCATCAATTACCGAGCCATACTCGTTGAGAGTGACGACCAGAACGAAGGGGTTTAAGCCCAACCGGACCCCCTTTCCATAGTGTCGGCACGAGTCGAACGCCGCCGCCGCCGCTGGGAGACGGGCGTTATCTTCCCCAATTGCCGTGGCCGTTCCAGTGCGGCCTCGTTTCGGCGGGCCTGGCCCCGTGGCAAGACGGCGGGCCTCATCAATCAACCCTCCCAAGCACATCAAAGGACAAGGGACCACTTTCCCGGCCTTTTAGTGACCTCGCGTTCCGGCCTTGATTGGCGAGTGTCATTTGATGGAGAACGGAGGCTGGTGACCCGCGGGAACCGACAGCGGGCCTGAGCGCGCCTTACTACAGCGGACGCTATGCGCTACCTCGAAGACAACCTTCTTTCCCTCGGACTCAACACGTGAGGGGGGCGAGACCATAAGTGCGGTGCGGTGTTTGTGCGCCCAAGTGAAAGCCCTAGGCCCCCCCCCCCCTCCGGCGTGGGCGTCCTCACCCTAGGGAGTGTGGAGAAGAGGATATAAAAATCGACAAGGAGTACCGAAGAAGGACGCTCAGGACGACATCGTTCGCCAAGGAGGCCTTCAGCGCCGAAGCCCGACGGCGTGCAGCTTCTGCCAGCAACCGTTCGAGATCAACTCCGGAGCCCCTCCATCGTCCCCATGAAGTCGTCGGCACGTAAGCTCGGACGCCCCAGCCTCTGATGTATAATCTTAATCATGTGTAATTATTGAATATATCTGTTTGTTTAAACTGAGCCATACGGTGTCTCTTTGCCTCTCCGTCCCGTGTGGACCTGCGCATTATGGGGGGTCATCACACTGGTGTCAGGAGTGGGGTCTCAAAAGCAAATGTCCTCTGAATGCTGCGACATTCATGACTTCAACATTGTAATCAAAAGGGAATCACGGGACTGATTGTGGGACTTTTACCCCCATTTGAGAGGCTTGAGGCACCGGAGGGCTTGAGTGAAAAAAAATATGTCTATATCTGAGGGAGCTCCCACTCCACAGCCGTCGCTCGGAGCAAGCATGCTGGCATTAGGAAGCGTCATTCCGACGTTTACAGGAGATAAGACAGGGGTTCCAATCTGCGATTTCTTTTCCATGCTAGATGAGATTGGGAAAATGCGGGGATGGTCCGATGCTCAAATGCTGGGAATGGCGAGGTGTAAGATGGCAGGAGCTGCTCATGATTTTGCATGGCGAGACGAAAAAGGAAAATTCACAAAATCATTTGCGGAACTTAAGAAGCTCGCGTTTGAGCATTTCGACACTGAACCACGTCACGTGCGGGTACAGAGGTTCCGTGACGCCGGACAGATGGTAGGGGAGGACGTGCGAACGTTTGCGTCGCGGCTTCAGCGCCTTGCACGCTATACGTTAAGTAGGGAGGAGGAAGGAGACCAGCTAAGGAAGAAATACGCGGAGGATCTACTTAAAGAGGAAATGACCGCTTTGTTCGTGGCTGGTCTGCAAGACCCCGTGCGCCGGTTCGTGCTCTCGCGCAAGCCGAGCAATTTCGACCAAGCCGTGGCGGCCGCATTGGATGAGGAACGAAATGAGGCGTTAATGACAGCCGCAGCGAGAGTACGCGTCATAGAGAGAGCGGTGCTCAACCCTGAGGTTGCTCTCTTGACAGAGCGGTTAGATCGCTTAGAACAGCTGCTATCTCAGCAGGTGGAACGCCAGGTTGAAGCGCGCGCTCAACAGTGCCCATTCGCGGGAAACCGGAGACCGCCACAAAGCTACAGGCGCGGTATGCGAGATTTTGAAGAAGTCGTATGCTTCGCTTGCCAGGGTCGCGGACATATCGCCAGGTTCTGCCAAAACGTGCGCCGTGGAGAGCCACAAAGAGAAGCAGGCGAGACACGCCCTAAGCAAGCCTACAGCGGGGCTCCAGATACCGAGACAAAAAACTAGTTAGTCCTCCCCAGCCTGAGGAGCGTGGGGAGGGAGCAGTGGATGATGAGGTGGTGGTAGTTTGTGTGGCCGACGAGGCATGCCCTGTTGTGCGTTGCAAGTTAAATGGTTGTTGCATGGAATTGTTGATAGATACGGGGTCAAAGGTGACATTGCTTAAGGAGAGCAGTTTTAACACGCTTCGAAGGAAGGGGGACCGCGAGGTGTTGGAAGCGTCTGGTGGTATGGCAACCAAATTTGTAGGCATAACGGGGGATCCTCTTGGCATCAGTGGACTCTACCGGTTACACTTCTCTCTCGGCGGAATTGCATTGGAGAACCCCTGCTACGTATGCCCGGACACGGTGTCTCAGCCAAACGGAGTGTCAGGTATATTAGGGCAGGATTTTTTGAGAAAAGGGAAGGTAGTAGTCTCATTCTCTGAGGAAGAGGTTAATGCGGGCGGCTCAAAAGTTCCGTTTTTGAACAGGAGAGGGGCTGAGATTCGCATTACCGATATTGACACCCGTCAAACAGTGGGATCCTTGGAGAATGTATATTCGCGGGTTGCCGTCAGGCTGGTCGATGAGGCGGTCGTCCTTCCTTGGTCGGAGCACATTTTGTACGCGTTTGTGCCTTCAGATGTAGAGAGCGGCGCCGTGGGAGTGCTTGAGCCGGTCGACTCTCTCAGCAATGGCCTGAAGGCAGCCGCGTGCCTCGTGACAGTTAATGACGCCCACAGAGTGCCCCTACGGGTGGTTAACTGTAGCCAGTAGCCACTGAGCCTTCCCAAGAACAAAACATTGGCTTTCTTCACCTCTGCGATAGAGAAACGTGAGCCCACCGATACGGTACTCGCAACTGTAGAGCATGCTAGTCCTTCGGCTGCTCCAAAGGTGTCGTTCGATCTTTCTCACGTAAAATCCAGGGAGAGGGAGGGTTTGGCTGGTTTGCTGAACGACTACTCGGAGGTATTCGCCGCGTCCAACCTGGATTTAGGCTGCTGTGGCGTTATAAAGCACAGGATAGAAACCGGCACTTCATCGCCCGTTTACCAGCGTGCGTACAGGATTCCTTACTCCCAACGTGAGGAGATGGAGCGGCAGGTGCAGGACCTGATTGATCGCGGCATTGTCGAACACTCAAAGTCACCCTGGGGAGCACCAGCACGTTTAGTGGAAAAGCCAGATGGCTCGTATCGATTGGTAGTGGACTACCGCAAACTAAATGCCGTAACTCGCATCGATCCATACCCCATCCCCAATATACAGGAGACGCTTTCTCAGCTGGGCTCTGCCAGGTATTTCACGGTAGTGGACATGGCGGCGGGATTCTGGCAGATAGCAATTGATCCGGCAGATGCCGAGAAAACGGCATTCAACACGCCCTCAGGGCACTATGAATGGAAAAGAATGCCGATGGGTCTTGCCAACAGCCCTGCTGTCTGGCAGAGAACCGCTGATGTTATCCTGGCAGGTCTTCTGGGGAGGCTGTGCTTCGTGTATATGGATGAAATAATCATATACAGTGACAGTTTTGAGAACCATTTGCGCGATATTGAGCAGGTTTTGGTGCGACTAAGAGGAGCGGGTCTCAAGCGGAAGCCCTCTAAGTGCCAATTCCTCAAAAACGAGGTGAAATACCTCGGGCACGTTGTTTCAGCTGACGGCGTGCGACCGGACACTGAGAAACTAAGGTGTGTCTCGGATTTTCCCTCCCCGACTAGCGTCCGCCAGGTCCGGCAGTTTCTCGGCCTGATCGGTTACTACCGAAGGCACATAGAGGAGTTCGCCAAGCTCGCTAAGCCGCTCACCGCCTTAACAGCCAAAAATGTCGCCTTTCGCTGGGACGAAAACGCGGAGGATGCTTTTGGGGCCCTGAAAAGGAAGCTAATGAGTGCACCGCTGTTGCGCCACCCGGATTTTAATTTGCCCTTCGTTATGGCCACAGATGCGTCAAAGTTCGCAGTTGGTGCCGTGCTATCTCAGGTTATCGAGGGCAAAGAACATCCCGTTGCTTTTGCTAGCCGACAGCTGAGCCCCACAGAGCAAAAGTACGGAGCTACGGAAAGGGAGTGCCTCGCCGTTGTCTGGGCAGTAAAGCACTTCAGATGCTACCTTTACGGCCGCAAATTCAAGCTAGTCACAGACTGCCATCCTCTGAAATGGGTGATGAGTGTCAGGGACCCTAGCTCGCGACTCGCTAGATGGAATCTACACCTGCAGGAATACTGCTTTGAAGTTGAGCACAAGTCAGGAAAGACACATCTGAATGCTTATGCACTCAGCCGCACAGCTGCCGTGGCAGCTATAGATGAGTTTGTCCCCGTAGTCGACCCCGCCGAATTACGCACAGAGCAGTGCAAAGATCCGGACCTGAAGCGAATAATCGAAAGCTTACAGGGCGCACCGTCTCACCCCGAACAGCTAGGTTATTTCATTGGCAAAGACGGCACCCTGTGTCGGCGCACGAGGCCAACCAGGAAAGGGAGACCAGAGAAAACCGCTTGGGAGAGAGTCGTCATACCTCGGTCGTGGACAGAAAGGGTTCTTCGCGCGTTTCACGATGCGCCATGCGCCGGTCATTTTGGCGTAGCGAAGACACGCAGGCGTGTGGAGCGTTTGTACTTTTGGAGTGGCATGCGACAGGATGTTAGAGACTACTGTGCGAAGTGTCATTCCTGTCTCGAAAGAAAAACACCCAAGGGACGAAGACCAGCTCCAATTCAGCCATTCCCTGAGGTTTCGGCTCCCTTCGAGCGGACATGTATGAACATAATGGGCCCATTGCCCACGACCACTTCCGGAAACAAGTACATTTTAGTATTTGTCGATCACCTTTCAAAATACGCGGAAGCGGTAGCACTCCCAGATCAGAAGGCAGACACGGTTGCAAGAGCATTTGTCGAACAGATCGTGCTCCGACATGGACCCCCGAGGCAACTCTTGACAGATCGGGGAACGAACTTCGTGTCGCAGCTAATGAGGAGAGTTTGCGAGCTGCTTAAGATCGCTAAGAAGCAGACAACACCGTACCATCCGGCTTGCAACGGCGCGGTGGAGCGACTGAACCAAACCGTGGCCGGGTTCCTGTCGCATTTTCTTTCGCGCGACCAGCGGGACTGGGACTTGTGGCTCCCGTATGCAATGTTTGCCTACAATTCCGCAGCACACGAGACTACGGGCGAATCGCCATTCTTTCTTCTCTACGGCCGAGACCCGGACCAGCCTAGTGAAGTGCCAGAGGGCCCCCGTCGTGTCCCATACGCTTCACTGGACGACTATAAGGTTGAGCTAGAATCGCGATTGCAAGTGGCGAGGGACATCGCAAAGGAGGCCTTAAAGAAAGCGGCGAAGCGCAGGAAGGAGGTGCACGATCGCAGTGCTAGAGACGCGCCGTTTGATGTGGGGGACAGCGTGTAGATTGAAAACTGCCAAAGGCAGATTGGGCTAGCTCGTAAGTTCCAGACGAAGTGGAGAGGACCGTGCGAGGTTGTCGAGAAGCTTTCTCCGGTAAACTTCAGAGTCCGAGACGTGAACCGGCGCTTGATAAGGATACACGCAAATCGCCTCAAGTCGGCACCTGTTCAGTATTCACGAAATGAGGAAAGGGAAAGCGCGGATTTTGATGAGGACAGATGTGAAGTGGAGCGCGAGATAGTTCGCAAGAAACGCCCTCTCCTGCATTTGTTCGGCAGGCGCCAGAGGTGACGGCCGGAATGCCACCGGATTTACTTCATGCATTGCTAGAAGAAGCACGCGAGGTTGCCGCGCAGATAACGCCAGGAGAGGCTCCTGCCACGAGCCCTCGCGAGTCCCAAAGCAGACAAAGGGTGACAGACTTACTTAGTATGACTCATGAAGGCCGATATCCGCTGCAAAATCGGAAAGCTAAGTCGGACTAATGGCGTAAACAGAGCGGAGTTGTGAACTGGTTAGAATTGTGTAATGCCGCAGCTCATAATATTGCTATGTGCTTATGTGTTAAGTTATCGGAGTTGGTAGTTAAACCTTTCTGTCATTAAGTAACACCTTCACAGGAGAGCATGCAGAGCGCATGCAGAACCTGCCCTACTTCCTTTCGTTATCTATATTTTTGTCTGTGCCGTGATCGTGCAAGAAGTGGGAGCTCCTTTGTAACTGTGGTAAATTTATTTCGTCCAGTCTGGACTAGAAAGGAGAGGCTTGGGTGCTGAGTTTCACGTTTATCTGTAAAAGAAGATCAGTGCTGCCCCTGGAGACGCCAGTTATGACAGCGGAGGCATATGGTGTTGTGCAGTGGTGTTGAGTGCAGCGAAAAGTGTTTTGTCGGACGCACTGTGCGAGGCGATTCAGAAAGACAAGGGGAGCTGCATGGACTCAAATGTTCGGAGAACATTCTTCTGGAGGGTGAGCGAGTGTGACGTTCCTTGTGTGTGCTACGAGGGTCCCCGTTCGACGGCGTGGCGTAGACGGAGTCCCCAGTGGCGGCGAAAGCACAACCGGACCCTTTCATGTTTCTACTGTATATGGCTGCAAGCAACTTGAGTGAGATTGCTTTTGGACCTGCCGCCGTGGACCGCACGGAGACCACCCAGATGACAGCGGCGTCATCAATTACCGAGCCATACTCGTTGAGAGTGACGACCAGAACGAAGGGGTTTAAGCCCAACCGGACCCCCTTTCCATAGTGTCGGCACGAGTCGAACGCCGCCGCCGCCGCTGGGAGACGGGCGTTATCTTCCCCAATTGCCGTGGCCGTTCCAGGGCGGCCTCGTTTCGGCGGGCCTGGCCCCGTGGCAAGACGGCGGGCCTCATCAATCAACCCTCCCGAGCACATCCCAGGACAAGGGACCACTTTCCCGGCCTTTTAGTGACCTCGCGTTCCGGCCTTGAGGGGCGAGTGTCATTTGATGGAGAACGGAGGCCGGTGACCCGCGGGAACCGACAGCGGGCCAGAGCGCGCCTTACCACAGCGGACGCTATGCGCTACCTCGCAGACAACCTTCTTTCCCTCGGACTAAACACGTGAGGGGGGTGAGACCATAAGTGCGGTGGGGTGTTTGTGCGCCCAAGTGAAATCCCTAACCCCCCCCCCCTCCGGCGTGGGCGTCCTCACCCTAGGGAGTGTGGGGATAAGAGGATATAAAAATCGACAAGGGGTACCGAAGAAGGACGCTCAGGACGACATCGTTCGCCAAGGGGGCCTTCAGCGCCGAAGCCCGACGGCGTGCAGCTTCTGCCAGCAACCGTTCGAGATCAACTCCGGAGCCCCTCCATCGTCCCCATGAAGTCGTCGGCACGTAAGCTCGGACGCCCCAGCCTCTGATGTATATACTTATTCATGTGTAATTATTGAATATATCTGTTTGTTTAAACTGAGCCATACGGTGTCTCTTTGCCTCTCCGTCCCGTGTGGACCTGCGCATTATGGGGGGTCATCACACAGCACATTGCTAAATGAACCCTTGTGGAGGTGGTGAAACTGCATTAGGAAGTGAGATGATGGGAAAGAACAAACACCACCACTGCACAAAGTGGCAGTTCTAGCTCCGTTGGCCGCCAGTCACCCAGCAGTGTAAACATATTATTATTGTATGCTGTTCAGATAGTTTCCTTCCTGAGCACAGTGTGGCCTTTAGATGCGTCCTACCAATGGTCATCCAGCACCTACCTGTCGCCCTATTCCTGCCGTTGGTGTGTGCTGCAATCATAAATTATATTTTGTACTCTTAACCTGCTAAATTGTTTTGCCGAATTAAGTTGTTTCATCGGAGTTGGTATGCCTTTAGAAAGCATCCATGTAATAGCCAACACGCTCTCGTTCTTCGTGGCATACACTTGCACCTTTACTGCAACTTCCGCTTTGATTTTTTTCTGTGTTTTGAAAAAGCATGTGATAAGATCCCTCAAATGTGTAGGCTGATTCGCTGATGCTTTAACTTGCATCTAATCACTCCGAACTGGATCTATTTGTTGGCAGCCACCCGTCGGTAATTTGCTTGTACAAATTGTTACTCATCCTGCTTTCTTCCTGCAAATTCCGGCATGCGTATAATTATTACAACCTCCCCTTCAATGTTTCGTCTAACAATTCTTGATTGGTAACACTGTGGCCTGCCATCTTTTAATTAATGCCAGTGTTTCAATTCTGCAGACCATCTTTTTACATGCACTTGAATAGCGTACTTCTCAATGTAACGAAGACAGTGTGCACAAGATTTTTTACTGTCAGCATAACTGAACTTTGCCTACTTATAAGGGCTTGCTAAGCAGGGAATATTCACTGCATACTTGTTCCATTACTAGGCATTTAATAAGGCGAACAGTTTACTTATACTACATATATTACAACCTCATTACATATATTACAACCTCCCCTTAAATGTTTCGTCTAACAATTCTTGATTGGTAACACTGTGGATTGCCATCTTTTAATTAATGCCAGTGTTTCAATTCTGCAGACCATCTGTTTACATGCACTTGAATAGCGCACTTCTCAATGTAACGAAAGCAGTGTGCGCAACATTTTTTACTGTCAGCCTAACTAAACTCTGCCTACTTATAAGGGTTTGCTGAGCAGGGAATTTTAACTGTATACTTATTCCATTACTCGGCATTTAATAAGGCGCACAGTGTAACGTTCTCTCGCCTATAAATCCTTGTACAACCGCCCAGAGCATGGGAGGTTTACGCATGTCCTTAGCATTATCGTCTTCCAAGCCTCTTTCAAAACTCCTGTGCAGCACCAGATTCGGCATTGTAATACCATTTGCCACAAATCTAGCTGCATTAAAATCCTGGGATGTGTTCAGACCTGAGCCGCTTGTTTTTTTATATTGGACTATTTCCTAAGGTCCAGTGTCACAGCACTAAAAATGCATCTTTAAATCTCTTGATCTCATGAAGAAACAGCAGGTTTTTTTGCTCCTTACCAAAACAATACCATTTGAACTGTTCAGATATGTGGTTCCTTCTGCACTGGCCGCACTAACACTCTTAGCTCATGCCACTACATTTCAAGATTCATTTTTGTTCGTGGCACGAAAGGCTGCATTTGTCTTGCACCCCACAAGCCTGTGCAACATACTGTCCTTCGAAGTGGTCACTACAGAAGTCATGCTATACATGAGGAACTCTTCGAGCTCTTACCTGGCACACCATTTCAAAGCTCGCCACTCAAGTGTCATTTAGAACCACTAAGGTGTACTACATACTAAAAATGGTGCGCAGTTACTCGGTCATCTAGGCAAACCAATAGATTGCTCTCTTAGGCATAACGTGGTCATTGAGACCTTTCTTCGTAAGTTATTTCAAGTAATATCGGGGCAAATTAACACAATATTAGCATTTCGGGTAACCTGCCCAGTGCACATGCTAGCTCTATCTACCTACATTAGCACACTGCAATGCTAAACATGCATTAGTGCGCACATCTGTGTTAAGCAGTCTTCTCTTTGTGCTTGTCTGTTCTGTTAAGTTGTGTCTGTGACGTATCCATTACCATTTTGATCGCCCTTCGTGCGGGCACTATGCTCGAGTACTGCTGTGTGTGCAACGTGACATTATCTTGGCTGCACGGCCGTCGGACTGTTCTCTGCAGTGACAAAAGCAACGCCGACATCCTTCTGAACCTTGGTGCTCCATTCAGTACATTTTGTGATGATGGGTGCTCGAGTTACGAGTGGCCGGCGGCACTGTGTACCTTGTGCGAAAACATCCCGTGTGCAGCGCAGATGTATCTTCGGGAGCGTCACTTCTTTTTACTTCATGCCGGCTGTGTGGAAATTTGTGTGCAATAAATATTTGCGTGATGAATGAGTGACTGAACTCTGCCTCTAGCCATTTCAGTTTAGGTTGTGACAACTGGTGTTATAAGATTACGAAGAAGAACCATTGCCGCATTCAAATCATGGCTTGTTCACCGTGTAGAATCTCTAATAGGTGTTAACTAATGATTCTGCTTTTCAATGAGCAATTCACTCTATGTTGCGCAAAAAAAAACTGTGGCAGCAGCTTATGGGATCAAAACTGCCCGCAGAACAATTTGAGCATAGCGAATCTTGATGATATATATGTTTTAAGAAAATCTTTCCCACTGCTTTTTTTCTATTCTTCTTTGCACAAATGCTTGGCCATATGAAGTTGAAATGAAATTTTGGCTCCCATTGTAATAACACGAATGCGGTGATCTTGATGCGCCTCATGGGCCATGACACTGTTGTTGATTTCGCGCACGGTCCCTTTCGTTCGGGAGATCAGCGCTAGGAAAGTGGATGATGTGTCACAATGCTATTGTTGCAGAGCAGCTCGTAAACTCTGCTTTAGTGGAGTTAAGCAGTTGTCAAGCAGAAGTACCTGGGACAGCCGCACCAGTTTGTTTAACAACACATTTTTGAAGCCTTGAGAAGGAGATGTCATGGATGCACATGCGCACGTCTCTCTGCTAACTTCATTTGCTTGTGACTGCTTGCTACGGACATGATTACTTGACTGCTGAGTGACTGGGATGGTGAGCAAAATCAGCTCTGTGTCAGCAGTGTAAACGCTTTCCAGATTTCCTTAATCCTCCTTACATTTTACACTAACAAAAATTATTTGCTAACTTAGAGATGCACATTCGCACCTTCATTAGTGATCGGCAAGGTTTCCTGGCACACTTCTCCATTCACATTTGTGTGGTAACGACAGTACCATTCCTGCACGCATTCAAAGCTACAATAACAACGCTTATTTCAGTACTTTGAAATGTGCTAAGCACTGTGGCAGGGTGGTTGGCTCTGCAATACCGACGTTGCCCTGTTTCTTAGAGTCCTTTAGTATCTATGGAACCGTTGGCCTGTCAAGGCAAAGACATCATTTAATTTGAACCTATTCCCTTATTCCTCGGTTTGAATGATATGGCTGTTGCTGCTTGCATTAGCAGATGCCCCGCTTTGCACCGGCGCCAAATTTGGTTCTTACCCGCCGCACACGCAAGAAACATGACCATTTCATTTTTCTTTTATTTTTTTAAGCGATATTTATTGCCTCAAGGCATAAAAACTATGAAGTGAGAGATGAGTAAGATGCTTAAATAAATGAAGAAAGGGGGGCTTATTTGATGAAATCAAGAAGTGAACGATGACATGGACCCTGTGTCCAGGCGATATAACAATCCGGATTGTCCGGTGAGAGACCCACTGCCGCCAGGTGCCGAATTCTCGTCGGCTTCAGCGCCGGGCAGTCCCACAACAGGTGGTGGATATCCGCCTCACAGTCTCTGTCCTTGCAGAGTGGACACCCGGGGCGGGGATATAAATCTTTGAAATGGGGCCACTTGCGTGTCACAGTTGGAGTTAGGGCAATCCCGACCCGTCTCTTCCGAAGCGCAACTTTCTCTGCGCGGGTAAGACCCCGGGGGAGGGTTACCGCACACGGAGGGATTAGAGCACGTGTGCGGTGCCGGAGGTGTTTCTTTCTTGTTAAAAGGAGGGTGGTGCCATCCAGAGTGAGGACTCGAAGCAAAGACGAGGTTGGGGTCGAAAGGCCGGTCGTAGAATCTGCGCGGCTTTGTGCGCTCAGGAGGTCGCGCGGGACTCACTCACTACGGATTGGCTGCGAAATTCGTGCCGCTAGACGATGGATGTCTTGGCAGATTTCTGGGGTGCGACTGACTCGTCGTAGTAGGCGTGTGAAGTGAAGAGCGTTGGTGCGAATGACAATGCTGGCCCTGGGTAGCATGGGAACGGCGGCCACAGAACAAAGTGCCTCTTGAGCTTCAAGCATCACCGCACAGAAGGAGGAAGGAGGTTCTGAGAGGTGAAACCTTGACATTTTGTTCAGGGCAGGCTTGCAAGGGCAGTAAACTGCCGTTGTTGTTTCGCAGGCCTGGATGCTTGCTTCAACGCACATAACGATGGAGCCATGAGGCAGACTAGCGTCTTGCTCTGTAATTCGGTCGCGAAACGGCGATGCCGCGCGGGTAGATGATGGCCGACGTAGATCAGTTGGCTTGTTGTCGCTTAGCTGCACAAAACGCCAAGGAGGAAGAACTGGCGGGGGCGGCTGTAGAATGGAGTGCAATGAAGCATATTCCCTGAGTGCAGACGTTGTGTGTGTAAGGCTTGAGTTCAGGCGGCGAGCATCGCGTTGTTACTGCACGAGCTCATCTAGTGTATTCAGCTGCGCATGTTCTTGGAGCGCCACGATCGGGGTACTGCGGGGAAGGCAAGTGATGTCCCTCATTGCCTCTTGATTAACAGCTTCTAGACGATCCTATTGAGCCCTCGTCAATTTCTGCAATTGGGCTTGGTAAACGAGGCGCGGTTGCACAACTGCCCGCACCAAATGTCATGCAACATGAGATCGGGCTCCGCCTTGTTTAGGAGCAATGCGTCTAACCAGACCCAACGCCTGAATTGCTTGCTTTTAGCCCGAGAAAGCCAAGCAGTACCTGCTCCTGACTCGTGTATTGTCAAGGCCAAGATTTTTACGGTCGAACTTTCTTGAATTGGAGCTCCGGATAGATGGAGACGAATTGGTGTTGCAGCCAGTTTACGGCGCCTCCAGCGGTTGGCCACTGACATGAACGTGGTTTTGCTCACTGAAAGCTGCAGACCAATTGAAGAAGTAAAAGTCGACGTAATATCTATGGCTGATTGTAGGCCTGCAGGTTGAGTCATCAGGTCGTTGTGAGTGCTCCACACCATTCTATCAGCAGCAGACAATAAGAACTTAATCTCAGAGACATGATGTAAGAGCCAAGCAAGGGGGATAAAAGCAATATTAAATAATGTTGGCGATAACACCGATCCCTGGGGAACGCCGTGAAGAGGCACAAATGATCCGACGGCCTCACCACCAAGGCGTATGACAAAGTGTCGGCCTTCACGGAAGGATTTAACATAATTGCGCACTCTAAAGGGGAAATGCAGCATGTCAAGCGATTCCAGGATGGCAGCATGACTGATATTATCGTACGCCTTTTCAAAGTCCATGGCCGGCCAGTACAGTACGTACATTGTGGCTGCGAGTTGAGGCCAGAACTGCTGACGCCAAGACAGCCAGTCCATCTTCTTTACCTATGGACGTACGAAAGCCAATTTGGGCGGGATGGTAGAGACCATGATGCTCAAGCCACCACGACAGTCGTGTGGCAAGTATTTTTTCGGTAAGCTTGCATAATGTTGGCGTAAGCGATATAGGCCGGAAATTTCCGAGGTCTGTCGGCTGCTTCCCCGGCTTTGGTATGGGGATCACAATAGCCGATTTCCATGTTTCTGGTACGACGCCTTCTATCCATGCCTTGTTAATGGTGGCGAGGAATTGAGGCAGTACAGTGGTACTTAGGTTCTTGTAAACCTCGTAAGGAATGGAGTCCGGACCGGGCGCAGTCTTCCGACGGGCCTCGTCTATTGCTGCAAGCAACTCGGGCATTCAAAATGGGCTTGCAATTCTCTCGGCGTCGGCTGTAGATGGGAGCTTACCGACATATGCTCGAATGGCAGCCAAGGGGGCTCCTATGACCCTTGCAGGCAACACATTATATTTGGGGAAAAAATTCCGCACTGCCTCTCTAGCGAAATCATCCGGGGCTAAGTTGGCTGTGAAGCATGCTGTGGCCGCAGCGTAAGGACAACGGGAACCATGTTCCATTGCACGAAAAGTTCGCCAGGGAGCAGCATTCGATGATTCTGTCGAGAACTTCTCACACCACGCATGCCATTGCCGTCGCGAGAGATCGCGTTCATATCTTCGAGCCTTGGCAGTTAGGTAATTCAGCCTTGTCCGTGCTTGCGCAGAACTCGGGTCTCGGGAAGCTGCCATCTCCGCTTGTCGGCGAGCAGCCCACAGGTTAAGCAGACCCACATCCGGCGCCGGGCGATTCACGTCCGTCCAGGTGACAGGAGTAGCCTTATTTAGCGCAGTTTGTATGCAGTCTATAAGTAGTGTAGTTGATTGCAGAGAGAGATCTTCGACGGTGGTGCGAAACGTGTCCCAATTGACCACAGAACACCTACGGCGCAATCGGCGGGCCCTTGATGGATGAAGACCAATGATGATAGGATGGTGGTCCCTACCCCAGTAGTCTGGCTCCAGGTGCCACGATGGAGTCCCGGGTCCTGACCAACACGTAAGGTCCGGAGCATATGTTGGACTGCGGGTATGGCGCACAGTCCGCGTTGCTGAACCTGGATGGTTGAGTAAAACAAACAGCGCATCCGCGAATGCGTCCCGCACACGCCTACCACGGGGGCTTGAAGTGGGGTACCCCCAGTCTGGATGAGGGGCGTTAAAGTCACCACCGACTAAAACAGGCCACCCTGGGTGCTGTCGTCGTAGAGTTAATAACCACCCCAGATTAATGCGGGAGGGAGCTCCACCGGCGGATCTTACATAGTATGACACAACCACAACAGTTGCCTTGGGAAGCTTCAGAGCCACTGCGACTACCTCTTGATATGAGGTGCACCAGTCTTCTAGAGAGAGGCGAACTTGAGGAAAACCTGAATCAACGTACACCGCCGTCTTTTCCGGAGGGGCAACAGCGTGCACACGACAGTCGTTCATTGAAGGAAACGTGTATCCATTAAAATCCGGAATGGATGGCAAGGCATTAGTCTTCTGCAGTATCAGGGCCCACACCTGGAGCTTGTTCATGCGAAGTCGAGATTTGAGCTCTTCCAGCTTTGTGGAGAGGCCTCTGCAGTTCCATTGGAGCATAGCAGAACTACGTGTACTCGCCATTTTCGATTAGGCTTCCCAGCGTTGTAATAGAACTGATGCCGGGTTAGATAACTGGTTTACCTTAAATCGAAGGAGGGATGTTGTTGAGTTTTCCTGCAGTGATACAGAAGAACTGGTAGAGTCGGCGAAAAACGCATGAGGGCTGGACGTAGTCGAAGCCGCTGCAGCATTTATTGGCGTGGAGTGGGATTCCACTGGCTGTCTAAGGCGAGCAAGCAGTTCACGGCGTTGCCGTAGCTTAGAGACCTCGGCTAAAAGGCGTGCAATTTGGTCGTCAACTGCTGCCATGTCCTCACGCAGATGTTCCAGTATGCTGCGTTTTTGTGTAGCTTGAAGGCGACGGCGATCCTTGCGCACTTTATCACTGTACGACTATTGGGCAGAGGCTGCAGGTGGATTGGACTCCGAAAGCTCCGGCCAGTCGTCTTCATTCCTCTGAAGAGCCGCGAACCTGTTGGATGTCTGTATCGAGGCTCAGTTTTCATTAGGAGGCACTTGCTTACGGAGCCCACGCCGAACCTTCTCAGTTGCTATCTGTTTTGTTGGGCTAATTAGAGAGGTGATCTCGTGGTCGTCAGTCTTGCAAAGTCCGCACCTGTAAGACGGTGTGCCTTGTGGCCGAGCCTCATCTTGCGTTGCAAAAGGGCATGATCGGCGCATGTGGCCAGGTCTGAGAAACAGCTGTAGCAATAGACAGCACTGGGTTTGTAAGGGCGAGGCCACAGAATACAGCCAGAGTAGTAAAGTCGTTCTGGGAGCGTTGGTGGACCCTGTATTGTGATGATGCACGAGCGCACATTTCCCATTTACCGCGCTTGGATGACACGGTGGGTTGGCATACGCTGTGCAGGAACGCTTGTCTAGTGAGCTGCAGTTGGCAGATGACGAATCCTGTGCAGCATCACCTGATGGGCGCTTTTGAGCACTACGGGAAGCCGGAGGCATGGACGGAGGTGCTGAAGACAGGTCCATTGGAGAGCTCTCCTCCTCACGATGCACGGTGGAAGCCCCATCCAGCAGTGGAGGCTGGGCAGCCATTGCCGAGTTCCGCCGAGGGTTGAGGTGCATTTGGAGATGGCGGGATGTGCGCTGACGCAGATGGATCGGTAGCAGGGACCGACGCCGGCGAAGCCACCTCTGCCAGCGCGCGACCGGTGGCTCTAGGCCTAGCCTCGGAGCCCAGTCCAGCTGCCGGGATGACTGAGGATATTTGCTTACTGCCACCCAGTCAGAGCTTCCTCGATGATGCTGGGAAGCTTCCTCAGATGGTGCGAAATCAGTTCTCTTGATATAGGGAACGTATTTACGCGGATGGCGAGATTTTTCACTGCAGAGATGTGCAGCCACCTTAGCAGGGACACTTCGTCTTCTTCAACCTTTTTCTTTTCTTCTGTGGTGCACTCTGCAAGTGCTAACCTTGCATTGTGGGCGGCGGGTAGGCATCTGAGAGGTTTTTATATAAGCAAGGGGTTCTGTTGTTTTATTTTTAAGCAGGTTAATTCATTTTGTGCAATGAGCAATCAAAGGCAACATGTGAGTCACCTAGCTCCGACAGTAATTTTTACACTCGAAAGAGAAGAGCTTTGGTAACCAGAAAGTGCGTCAGCTGATTAGAAGTCAGTGGTCATGGCACTTCACTGGTTAACAGAAAATTCGGTGCAGACAGTGGGGCAAGCATTGGGATGGCGATTCCAGTGTGGAAAAAAGGTATGTGATTCAGGCAGCGTTTGATCATCTCCTCAAATCCAAAGTTTTAAGTCCTTGCCCTCTGCACATCAATAGGACAAAAACACATGCGACAATGGGCAGTACGCATTTTCACTTGTCCAGGGGCCCATTGGTTGACATTCTTTTTTGGCTGCCCCACCATACTTTTTGTCCACTCTGATCAGCAAAGTTTCCATGTTAACAAAGCGTAAGTGCATTGAAAAAAGTTTTTTCCCCAGAAACATTGTCAATAGTTTGAGTCCATATTAACTAGGCCTGTACTAATGCGGAATGGCTGTATGTATGAAATTTTGGTTAATTTTTTAGTTCTGATGATGACACACCACGCGACTAAACTTTATTTATCTTGCAAATTAAGAAGATAACTGGGAGGATGTGTTGTATGGCACAGTAGTTTGTTGGTTGAAGAATAGCGATTGGCTTTACCTGACACCACTTTAAACAGTAGACTGCAAAATGAGCCCTGTGGAGCTGGTAAAGATATGTAAGGAACAAAGACGACGGAAAACAACACCACTGCACAAAGTAGCAAGCCTTGCTCGGTTGTCTTCGTCCCTTAGCGCAGTTTCAGCATGCCAACTTACCACCGGTTCACCGGACAGTACACTCGTATGAAGTTTTGTGAAATCTGCACCAAACATCAGCAGGACAGCAAGCACAGTGTATGCATATCTGTTGTATACTGTGCAGATAGCTTCCTGCCTCATCATACCTTCGCCCACCTATGTTTGTTACTAATCATTACCCAGCACCTATGACCCTTTTTATGCTAATGCCATGTGCTGGAGACCACCAAACACATTTTGTACTCTTGCCCTGCTAGATTGTTTTGGCCCATTAAGTTGTTTCATCCAAAGTGGCAAGCTTCTAGAAAACATTCGTGCTATAGCCAGCTTGCTCCTGTTCTTCACGACGTGCACCTTGACTGGAATATGCCCCTCGATGCTTTTTTCTTGCCTTTGAAAAAGCGTGTTTTTCGCTTATTTATGTATGGGTTTTTTTTTCGTGCTTGAACTTCTATCCAATAGTTTTAAACTGGATCCAAGCTTAAGCAGCAAACCGTCGGCAGAATTTCCTTGACGATTCATATGCATCCTGCATTTTCCTGCAATCATGGACATCTTCGAAGGCATTGCCTTGGGCCTCAGCTTTTTATTACCTACAATATGACTTTCCCATCAGTGTTTGTTACATATGTCTTCACTGATGGCTGCATTGGGTGGCCACCTTGCAATAAATACCCGTGTTTTAGTTCTACAAAACAACATTTTGTATGCTCTAGAATGGCCTGTTAGCTAATGTTACTAAGAATGCACTAGCATTTTTTAATTGTCAGCAAAACCACAATTTGCCTACTTATAAGACTTTATCGAGAATGTTACATTCATTGTATACTGGTTCAAACACTCACCCATTCACATGGTTCGCAATGTAGCATGGTCTCACCTCATAATCCTTATACGCCCACCCGCAACCGCGCAACCTAGGATATTTACACCATAACATGTACTTTGCATCGCCGTCTTCCAAGTTACTTGCGTTGAGATCCCCTGTGTGGCATCACCTTGGGTGCTCTAATGGCACATGGCACAAACCTAACTTAACTAATATCCTAGAATGAGTTCTGACCTGAGCCCTTGTTTTATTTTCTCAGACTATTGTTGAATGACCAGCAAAACAGCAACAAAGGTGATTCTTCAAATTTCTTGATGTTGTGCAGAAACTGCAGTTTTTTTCACTATGTGCCGTCAAATAACCCACTAATCTGTTCTGACCCATGGATCCTTTTGCACTAGTCGCATAAGTACTGTTGAGCCTCAGTTAGCTCATGCCTCTGCATTTCAAGATTGATTTTTGTTTTTGCCACTAAAGGCTGGAAAAACCTTCCACCTCACAAGGCTTACAAACCTCCTGTCCATTGAGCTGGTCAATGCAGAAATGCACGCAATAAATGATGATGTTTGTCCACTGATTAAAATAATTGCCCCAAGGCAGGGTATATTTGTAATAAGGTAGTAATTACTCATTATCATTAGGCCAAGTGCAGCCATAAGGACACAAAAATGAGCTACAAAGCTTTCCTTTGCAGCCATATGGCTGTTCTTATATGCTAATGGTTGATTACTTCTTATTAGTAAATTAAAAACTGCTCAAGTTCCTACTTGACACATCATGTCAAAGCTCACCACTCAAGTGTTGCCATTTTGTAATGTTCAGGTGTAATAATTGTTAAAATAAATTTTTCTAATGATGTGCTTAGTTGCTTGCTCAGCTCGGCAAACCACTACAATGCTCTCTTATCCGTAAGAACTTTGCTCACACTCTATTTCAAGCAATAGTGGGGCAGATTTACACAATAGTTTTGTCGGACGGTATACAGTTGCATTTACGGTAACTTGCACACCGTGCACAAGCTAGGTCTAGCCAGCTGAACTCATGCACTGAAAAGCTAAGCATGCAATATTGTGCCTATCTGTGTCATATTTTTCTTGGTGCTTCTCTTTTATCGTCTCTTCAGCTAAGCAACACACTACCTTAATAACGTGGCTCACCATAACATGGCTCAGTGAGAATGCTACGAATGCATGTTTTGTCTGTAAATTTATATTTCCGCCAGGTGTCCCCGGACAGCGCCCTGAGGACAAAGAAGTGAGACGCGCGTGCTCTTTGCAGCTGGGACACGGCTTGATGAGTTGACGGTGTGTGCCAATAGCATTTGTTATCCCGCAAGGCTTGGCGGACACGGTCTCACTGGGTGGTGACTGTCTTACCAGCTTCTGACTGTTTGATTGTTTTTGCTTTTGCAGGGCGCTTGCAGGTCGTTAGGGCCACCAATGTCGACGCCCTCTCCTGGCCAGGGGAGCTCCCCCTGGTCGGCCAGCCTCCCCCCTAACCAACTCCCCCTCGACGCCTTCTTTCGGAGTGGCGTCAGCACTATTCCCGTGGTTTTGGTACCTTTGGATGGAGGCGCCATTAGGCTGAACAACACGGATGCGGTCCAGTCTGCGCTACAGGCGATTTCGCCTCTCTTTTTAAAAATCTGTGATGCCCGGCAGTACGGCAGAGGAGGCGTTTTGTGCAGGTCGGCAGACCAGGCCTGCACCTTGGATTTGCTAAAGTGCACGTCTTTTGGAGGTCAGTCGGTAAGCGTATTTATTCCGCCGCACTTGGCGTGCTCTAAAGGTCTGGTGCGAGGTGTTGACTCGCGACTTAGTCCTATGGAGACGCTTGAGAAACTCTCCCCAACAAGGGTGATTTCCGTACATCGTTGCACCCGCCCGGGTAGTTGAGGGAACGAAGATTCCAACGGACACACTAATTGCCAATTTTGCTGGTACCTCTTGTTCATCTGCGCTGAAGGTGTGACCCCTGGTTTTCAGGGTGGACCAGTATACCTCAAGGCCACTTCAATGCCGCAACTGCTGGAGGTTTGGCCACAGCGCGAAAGCCTGTAAATCCAGCTCATGGTGCAGTGTGTGCGGAGGGA
This sequence comes from Amblyomma americanum, assembly GCF_052857255.1. Taxonomy (NCBI): domain Eukaryota; kingdom Metazoa; phylum Arthropoda; class Arachnida; order Ixodida; family Ixodidae; genus Amblyomma; species Amblyomma americanum. Next base: position 80,086,043 of record NC_135500.1, on the reverse strand, counting down.
TTCATAATCGCGATGGAAGTTGCCCTATAGTATAGATGTGTTGCTTGTGCAGCGGTAGCCACTCTGCAACATATTCTAATTGTCCTGCGAGGGCTGAGGAGGTTAAGGTGTTGGAGGTGCTGGAAAAGCGCCGGTGCTCAAGGCGCGAGGCCATGGCTATTGTTAAGGAGAGGACGTACGGTTACTCAAGTGTGGCAGCACGGCAGGCGACTGCGGTGGTGGATTCAAGCTTGTCAGATGCAATTGCTAATGTGGTTGAAAAGGCTATGGCAAAGGTCGTAGATCGTTTAGTGGTTTCCGTAACAGAGTGCATCTCGCAAGTCATGGTGTCGCAAATGTCTTCTTTAATTCTGAACTCCAATGCTGCGATGACGTCATCAATGAATCCTGCTGTAGGTCCTGCACAGAGTGCGGAGAAGCCTTCTCTTGTTTCAAAGAAGCCGCAAAAAGAGCGCACGTCTCCAACTCATTTACCTGAAGTCACGACCGGAGCAATTTATGGGTGTGTTGAGTAGATGGAGCTCGATGCTCGAGCTCAAAAACGTAGCGTCTCTTTTGGCCGTTGCTGGACCGTCTAGCTCCCCTCAACCCCCCCAAAAAAGATTAATTCAGGAAAATCTCGTAACCACAGCATTTTGGAAAAGGCAGTTGCTGCTGCAGATCTCTCGGCAGAATAGGGTTTCTGAGAGTGCTGCAGCGGAACTGTCGTTCAATTCAGTCAGCCTACACTTATTTAGTAAGTCTTTCAAATCGATTTTCTCCACACTTAATTGCACTTAAAGAAACCTGGTTGTCTGAAGAGTCTACATTTCATCTGCAAAACTATAGAGTTTTTAGAATTGGCCGCCCATTAAGGGGGGGGGGGGAGCGGTTTGCTTCTGTTGGTTTCATCCAGATTTTGTCACAGGGCAGGACTGGTGTTTCAGCGTATGGACGCTCATTGCGAAGTTCAGGCAGTGGATCTTTCAATTCCTGGTTTTCATCATATTACAGTCGCAAATGCATATTTTCCATCTGGGGTTCATGACACACGTCCATTGGATTCCTTACTCTCTGTCAGCAGATCGCATGCGTTGCTCTTCGAGGATTTCAATTCGCATCACTTGACTTGGGGGTTTTTGAACAGACCACTGAGGTTTGTGTTTATGGGATTGGGCCTGTGTGAATAACCTACATTGTAAGAGCTCGGGCTTTCCGGCCTTTCTGCGTGGGCAATCAAGATCAGCATTAGATTTAACGTTTTCAACCCCAGGGGTCACAGCTTCCTCCTGGACTCCTGTTGACTCTGCAACAAACAGTGACCATTTTCCAATACCTTTTGAAATTGTGTGCCCGATGACTTCTATCGGCGGATTCAGTTGCACTTTAGTCGGTTATAACAAACTCAAAAGTTCTCTAAGGTCAAAACTACAATCTTGGCCGAATTTGTCTCAGGAGAGCAGGGTGTTAAGCCCGTTTCACATGCAAGCGAAAATGCCAGCGAATCCTGTCTCAGCGACGGAAAAACCTGTTTCGACCCGTCGCGGCGGCTCGGCGTGCCGGAGCGACGGGGTTCCAACAAGTTGGAAATTTTCGCAGCGACAGAGCGATAGCTCCGCCCTCTGACCAATGACTGCACGGCGGAAAAACCACGTGACAAGAAGAGGATTCGTGCGGGAAAGACGACAATGTTTGTTTGCTACACGTGCTTCCGACACCACGACAACATGTCGCGTGGACTGTTCAATGAGTTCAATGAGTGTGCTAACAGATGAGAATTTGTACATGTTCATGCTAAACTTTGGGCCACATGTCTGCCATTGTTTCCTTATTTGCTTGTTTAACATTATGCTCTATACTGCTCCATATTTCAGTAACAGTTGAGGAGATTATTGCTCGGTGGAAAAATCTAAAAGATACGTACAGGCGAAAAATTAAAGATGAAAAAGATGGGAAGAAGGGTGGGTCAGGAGCCACTGCAAAGACGGCCTGGCCACATTTAAAGCAGATGGAGTTCCTGAGGGACTCCATGGAAACGAGACAGTAAGCAATGACTGATACTAATGACGAATTGAATGTGTAAGTGACAGCAATTACCAGCCTGTACATTCTACTCAGGAGCTTCTGCTACCTCGACGCAGTGAACCACGTGCAGGTGGCCAGCGCAGCAGCCGAGACGAGCCACGCCAGCTGCAGCCCAGCATCGCCAGGCTCGAAAGAAGTAGAAGCATCGCCAAATGAATTTGAAAGCATGTGTAGTGTCCCAGGCCTTCCTGATGAACCAGGACCATCCTGTATGGCAGCAAATTCACAAGAGGTTCTCCCACATAGGGGAAACAAGTGACAGAAGAAAAGGCGGCAGGAAGTGGAGGCTGCTGACAGGGACATTCAGGTCGTGCGAAGTGCAATTCCTGCGCACAGGCCAATGGACGCCTGCAGCCAATTTCTTCTGTCCCTGCGGCCGCAATTGGAGGCAACTCCACCACACATGCTCGTGCATCTTAAGATGAAGTTATTACATATTTGCCATTTGTACAGCCAGGGTGAATACCCTTTTAACCTGGCTGTGCATAAGTAAATAAATGATCATTAATTTTTGTATGTCTGTTTATTTTTTGCTGCAGTTGTTCTACCACAGAAGCATACATGTCGCACATACATACATGAATTCAACACAAATATATACAGTAGCCAATTTAATCAGAATGTTAATGATAGAGACAGTAGCACACAGCAGTGGGACGTCCCGCCAGTAACAAAAGAGTAAATAAAGCCTTAGGAGCAATGCAAAGGTGAAAAGCAGCTAGTGAGGATCAGGTAACAGCAGACCTGCTGAAAGACGGAGGGGAGATTCTGCTATAAAAACTAGCCACCCTGTATACACAATGCCATATGACCTCGACCGTACCAGAAGCTTGGAAGAACGCAAATATAATCCTAATTCATAAGAAAGGAGACGCCAAAGACTTGAAAAATTAGACCGATCAGCTTACTGTCCGTTGCCTACAAAGTATTTACTAAGGTAATCGCTAATAGAGTCAGGGCAACCTTAGACTTTAATCAACCAAATGACCAGGTAGGCTTTCATAAAGGATATTCCCCAATGGATAACATTCACACTATCAATCAGATGATAGAAAAATGTGCAGAATATAACCAACCCCTATATATAGCCTTCATTGATTAGGAGAAAGCATTTGAATTGAATTAAATTTATTTCTCCAGAACAACTGGAAGGATTTCCAGGCAAAAAGTTGCTTTTGCAGCTTGACTGGGCCCAGAAAACCTTTACATAGCATAGCAGTGGCTTCGACATATCAGCTGATGGAAATGAACATAATAAAGGTACAACATAGGAGAACAAATATACACACTATCAAATACAAACAATCAGTACACTTAATACATACAACTGTATGATTAAAACTATAACTTATAGCCTCATATAGTGCAAAAGAATACGTAAATAAGAAATGCATATGTAATATAATCACAAAAATGAACTTTATGTTCAGTAATACATATTTTAAACATATGTATATACATGAAAAGCAGAATACACACATCAAGGTTGCATCAAGTTGAGGTTTTCAGTGGAAACCTCAGCAGCCATACAGGCATTGCAGAATCAGGGTGTAGAAGAGCCTTATGTCAAAATACTGGAAGATATATAAACTGCACAGGTACCATAGTCCTCCATAAAGTCGGAAGTAAAATTCCAATAAGGAAGGGCGTCAGGCAGGGAGACATGATCTTGCCAGTGCTACTCACCGCCTGTTTACAGGAGGTATTCTGAGGCCTGAATTGGGAACAGTTGGGGATAAGAGCTAGTTAATGGAGAATACCTAAATAATCTGCGATTCACTTATAACATTGCCTTACTGAGCCACTTAGGACGTGAACTGCAAATCATGATTAATGAGTTAGACAGGCAGAGGAGAACGGTGGGTCTAAAAATTAACATGCAGAAAACCAAAGCAATGTTCAACAGTCTAGCAAGGGAACAACAGTTCACAATTGGCAGAGAGGGGCTGGAATTAGTAAAGGACGTCTACTTCGGGCAGGTAGTGACCGCTGATCCCGATCATGAGGGAGAAGTAACTAGAAGGATAAGAATGGGATGGAGCGCATATGGCAGGTTCTCTCGGATCATGAATAGCAGGTTACCAATATCCCTCAAGAGAAAAGTGCACAACAGCTGTATCTCACTGATACTCACCTACAGGGCAGAAACGTGGAGGGTAAAGAAAAGGGTCCAGCTTAAGTTAAGGACAACACAGCGAGCCACGGAAAGGAAAATGATAGGTGTAACGTTAAAGAGACCGGAAGCGGGCAGAGTGGGTGAGGGAACAAACGTGTGTTAATGACAGCAGAGTCGAAATCAAGAGGAAGAAATGGACTTGGGCAGGGCATGTACTGCAAAGGCACGATAACCGCTGGTCCTTAAGGGAAACGGAGCAGATTCCAAGAGACGGCAAGCGTAGCAGGGGGCGGCAGGAGGTTAGGTGGGCAGATGAAATTAGGAAGTTTGCAGGCACAGGCAGGGCGCAGCTGGCAAAGGACAGAGTTAATTGGAGAGACATGGGAGAGACAAAGCCTCTCCCATGTCTCCCATGGGTGTAGTAAGGTTCATGATGACAATCAGCAGTGTATCATCATCATCGCCGCAGCCCAGCTGATGCCCACTGCCATGGCACTGCTCCTTGGCAACTCATAAAATAAGATTTGAACAAATCTCTTGTCTCGGCTGCGGAACGACTGTAGTTGTGCCCTACAGCTGGCTCAAGATTGAGCACGGCTGCGTCTTCTGCTGCTGCCCGCCACTGACCTGCAGTAACATTGCAATAGGCATCTTCCACGTCGGCATAGTTTTCCGGCATATAGATGGCATCCTCCACAAGAAAGTTATGAAGAACGCATGATGCCATGACAACGTAGCCAGCGTTTTCCGGAAGGAGATTAATGACGCGGCGGAAGATCCGGAACCGGGACGCCATAACGCCAAAGGCGTTTTCAACGCACCTTCTGGAAAGAATGAAACATCACTGAGTGCTTTGTTTTTTTTTGTCAACTGCACAGACACATGAAAAGTATCTGCATTCATTGCCACCAGGATAGTGATGAAATCCATGCAGTAGATCAGTTTTGTGCCGCAAAAAACCTTGCACGGCTGAGCCTATAATTGAATATTCGTTTAGAGTCGTCCAGGCCCCTGCCCGGGTAGGGTCGCAGAAAATCAGGGCGCAGCTGGAACGCCTCGTCTCCAAGAAAAACATGAGGTGCCACTGTTGATGTTCTTGGTAGCAATTTAGGAAGTGGCAGATTCAGAGGCCATGCTCAAGGCATTTTCCCATCCTTGATGCGCTAAGGGTCCCTCGATCGCTCTGCCTCCCATAAGCCCCAACGTCAACCATGACGAACTTGAGATTGCTGTCGGCCACAGCCATCAGTACTATTGAGTACATACCCTGTAATGACAAGAGTTTATATATACAGAAAAATAATGTAATTGAAAAAAGACCATTCAATGTGTACGTTACCTTATAGTTGAAGTAAAGGCTGCCTGGATGTGGTGGGGCCTGAATTTGCCCATGTTTGCCATCCACGGCACCAACACAATGTGGAAAATTCCACTTTTCACAAAATCCGGAGGCAACCTTCTCCCAGTCAGCAGTGGGTGGTATCTGCGGTGGCAGTGAAGTAGAAACATGAAAGCATTTTTAGTCTAAAAGTAGTAGCAGCAAAACGACGGTGCAGTGAGAATCATTCATCCGGTCTTCTCTGCCAATGCGTGCCTTCGGTTTGTGCCCATTTTCCCTGTAGTACAAAACGAGCGCAGCAACATGCACTACTCAGATGTTTTCAGTACTTCAAGCAACTGCTCGTGTAAAATTTCTTTTCCTTTTTGACAGCAGGGGGAAGGCATGTAAGCTGCAGTAGTCATTAAATATACTATTCATTTTAAATCGTAGCAACACATAGGTCACAAGGTCCCAGTAAGCACAGCAGGCTTCGCCTGAAAGATTACATGTTTTTATGGGGGTTTAATGTCCCAAAGCGCCTCGGGCTATGAAGGACGCTGCAACGGAGGGCTCCGGAAATTTCGACCACCTGGGGTTCCTTACCATGCACTGACATCGCACAGTACACGGGACTCTAGAATTTCCCCTCTATCGAGATTCCCTTCGCCTTAATGAGTATTTCACTCCAGCTGCAACGCACCTTGAGGCAAATCGGCTGGAGGACTTCCCAAAGCAGCTTGCAGGTGTCGCAGATGATGCCGTTCGCAGTGGAGATGCCCACGCGGAACGCCATGGCAACATCCTGGATCTGCATTCCCGATGCCAAGTACCTAGAAGGAATCGCAAAAAAACAATATCCGTTTGCATGCAATGGTCAGGTAGTCATCAATGAAACGCGTTTATAGTACCTCAGTGTCATGGCAAGCCTTGCTCGTGATGGTATCGGCTCCCGTATAATGTACTGCTTTGTGAGAGGCCCCTCAACAAGGGCGTGAAGTTCCTCGAACTTGCTTGGGGACATCTTATAGTACTTGTGGAAGTACTCACTGTCTCCGCTCATGAGGAGTGGCATCTGTACAGAAAACTTTGCAGTTTAAGGCACCAGTATCAGGCAAACTACAACGTGCAACTCACCGCGGTGTAGTACTCAGATTCTTGCTTGCGGTTCTCCCAGACGGGCCGCACCCACCAGCGCCGTTCATTGGGAGCTCCAGCTACGTCTTCTTAACGCCTTCTTAACGCCTTCTTTCTTAACAGACAGTATTCCTCTAGCAAGAGGAGATGGGTGTACGATGACTCAAATGTTTCGCATACATCCATTTCGGACGACTCCACGTCTGCTCCGCCGTCTGCCCCTCCGATTGCACGAGCGTCCATGTTTGCAAATGACCAGAATTTCGCAACGGCGCCGGTTACACCGCACGTACGGAATTAAAAAATGATGTTATTACCATCAAGATAAGAAGTAGTTGATATTTAAAAAAGAAGAGTTCTTTATTTCTTTATTTCTTAACAAAATTTGAGTAATCGTGGCAAAATAATGCATAGACATTGTCCGTGTTGTTGTTTGCAAACCACCGAAGCCAACCGCGAGCTCGTATTCTTTGCCAGCAACACTGATATTCACAGCGGCAGTAAACGCTGTGGAGCGACGCATGTGAAACGGAACCCTGCGAGAAGCATCGCTGCGCCGTGCCGCTGGTCGCTGAGTTCGCTCAATCGCTTGCATGTGAACCGCCCTTTAGGATTATGCTCTGCATTAGATCAGGTACGGTGGCAATCAGAATTTATAGTGCGCGATAGTATGGGGAGTTCGCTGAGCCCTTGGTGGAACGCAGAATCTTCAAAAGATTATAGGCGGCGTAAGGCAGCCTGGAAGAAACAAATTCATAATCAATGCCCCAAGAATTGGATCGATTATAAATTTCTCGCAGCTACTTTTAAGCGCACAGTCGCTCGGGCAAAGGAAAAATATGATGAGGAGAATTATGAACATCTATCAAAATCAAATAACAGACACGCCTTGTTTCGCTTCCTGAGGTCAAGGAACAGGCTGCCACCGGTTCACAACATTCCCTCTAACGTTCTGACCCCTGTAGAGCTTGCCAGGACATTAGAAGAAATTGGCAGAGGCCTGGAACACCGTTTTTCGGCTGTGCTCTGCCGCCCACATAAGCTGGGGAATCACTATGATGATTTTTTAATGTCTCTGTTTATGAGATCTCTCAAGTTATAAATCGGTTACCTCCTGTAGCTCTTGGTCCTGACCGCGTCACCTCGGCGATGATTCAAATTCTGTTTGACGAATACCCCAATGATCTATTGGAGCTGGTGAATTACTCTGTTAGAACCCCATGAATGTCGGATCTATGCCGTGTTTCAAAAGTTATCCCGGTGCTTAAAAAGCAAGGCGAAGGGTTGGTCTTAGACAATATTCGACCAAATTCTTTGATATCGAATCTGGTGAAATTGGTTGAACGCGTGCTGTATGGACGAATCATGCCCATCATTACTGAAAAGGGTCTGCTTAACCTCTGACAGATTGGTTTCAAGCCTGGATGCTCCATATGGCGTGCGCATACTGATCTCGAAAGCCGTGTGAGACTAGCTCGCCGGCGTCGCCAATATGCTGCACTTGTAACTCGTGACATCTCAAAAGCAAATGACAGTGTAGAGCACTGGTCTCTGATGCATAGACTACGGGCTCTGGGCTTGCCAAGTAATTTGGGGCATGGGTGTCAGCTTTCCTGGCTGACAGGGAATTTTATTGTTGTCAACACGGGATTTCTACAGGGAAATTTCGTCAATCTAGAGGAGTGCCTCAAGGTGCAGTTCTCTCCCCTGTTCTTTTCAATCTCTTACTCAGTTCGATTCCGACCTCTCCTGACGTGACTACATACGTGTATGCAGACGATATAGATTTCTTTGCTGCTGCGAGTGATTTACATTCTGTTTATATGGTGTAACAGCCGTATTTAAATTCACTTGACTGATGGTTATCTGAAATCCACTTAAGTCTTAATGTAAACAAGTGCGCTTTGTTACCGATTTCGATTTCTCAACAGGTAAACATTTCACTGGATCATCGTCACCACGTGATTCCTCATGTATGTTCTCTACAGTATCTCGAGGTAACTTATGACACCTCTCTCTCTTGGCGGTCAGATAAAATCAGGTGGCTGCGAAAGGGGTTCGGACAGTCGGTCTTCTGCGAAGGCTGAGTAGCCCACGCTGTGGTGTGCGCCGACATGCTCGTCTGATGATTTACAAAATGTATATCCGTTTTTTCTTGGAATTTGGTTGCGTTCTTTTTCTGGAGCGGCTGCATATAAACTGCGCTCACTTCTGCTCTTAGAGCGTAAAGCTTTGCGCCTCTGTTTGGGTCTCCCTGAATACGTGGCAAACAATGTTTTGTATCTGCGCGGGTGCCGCCTCTTACTGCAGGGTTTCGCCTGTTGACGGTACAGACGTTTTTAAAAATTTGCGACTCGGATCAGCGTGCATCCCAATTGATCTTCCTAGGGCAGCGAGTGGAGTTCTTGGGTGTCGGTTGGTCTCGGCTTCAAACTTCCCAAATCTGTTTTGTTGAATCCTTGCTGGGCCCGCTATATGTGCGAATACCTGAAATTGCTCTGGTGTGGTCCATCCCCTCAAATGTGACCATCATCTTCGACGATATTTACCCATATAATGCCAGATTACTGCCTTTCTCTTTGTTATATGGTATGTTGTAGGGTTACTTGACCTTCTGCACACATGTTGCTATTGCGACTGATGGCTCGGTGTGTGACGAAAAGGCAGGTGTAGGCATTTACTCCCAGTCCCTTGAGTGGCCTTTTTCTCTCCGTCTTCAAGATTTTACACCTATCTATCTGGCTGAGTTTCTAGCAGTGGTTCTGGCTCTGCGCAAGGTACCCATCTCTTCATTAGCGGTAATAATAGTTGCGGACTCATTATCCTTACGCACTTCTCTTTCTGCGTGCACTGAATCGCGGCTCTTTCGCATACTAATATTCCTGATCCCAAAACATATAAAATAAATTCGATTTATTTGGGTTCCTGGGTACAGAGGTCTTCTATAAAATGAATCAACTGATGCTCGAGCGTAGGCAGCCTTGAGTGGACCGATTGCTGACCCCTTCCAACAACTGCTTACATCACGGCGGCACAATTTCGAATGTACACTGTAATGAATGAATTTGGCGCATCAGCGCTTACTTCATTGGACGACTTCCAACACCTCCTGTTCCCTTGCAGAAGCACATCATGGCGATCGCGCAAACTTGAAGTTTCCTTCACTTGTCTTCGTTACCGGGTGCCGCAAACAAATTTTTACCTCTACAGGCCTGGTCTGGCGATCTCCCCATTGTGTCCGCATTGTGCTGAGCCGGCAATAAATAGAGCACTTTCTTCTCTTTTGCCATCGCTACTCATCAATCCGGAGGCGACTATTAGAGGTCTCAATGCAGAATATCAATTTGCGTCTGTCTTCTGCGGTTGTTCTGTCCCTTGGCGCTTCTATGCTTGGCCATACCAATGGGAATGTTTGCTTTGCCGTTCAAAATTATCTCCTAGAATCAAAACGTCTACCAACATAAACTTTCGTACTGCCCATACCATCATAAGCTTTCGTATTTGGGTAACTACTTTTTGTAATTCCTACTCTCTCTCTCTCATTTATTTACTTTTTTTCACTGATTCCCTTACCTAATTTTCACTTTGTTAGGTCGCCTTAACCTCCTACAACCTCCTCTGCTACGGAAACAGAGTTACACAATTTTTGTTAGGTCATCCCACGCTTGCCATATGGCCTCTGCAATTTAAATAGTCACCGCCTGGTTTTGGCCAATTACCCTTGTGGGTATGTGCCAGATTGTGGGGGGCACAACAACAACTGCTTGATTCCTTGTGGCCTGTGCCTAGCCTTTTGATTCTGCAACCCATTTGTGACATTTTGTGGTGGAGTGCGCTGGCTAAATCACTCTGGAATATGCCGCACACCCCTCCGAACCACGAGGACCCCAGACCTCTCCCTGTCGACACGCCAGTGCACCGGGTCAGCAGCCGAAATCTTGGACTGCCCCTGAGAATGGGCTATTGGAGACAGCCTCGCCGCCTAGCCGACTGCCTCCTGTGCTCAGGCCATTCGACGCTCCCTCGGCGCCTACCTCTCAACCGGTCCTGCAAGGCGCCGCGTACTATACTCTCCAGAACCCACGGCTACCAAAGTCCTTTCACGGGACTCAACTGGAGGACGTGGTAGACTGGCTCCTCCAGTTTGAACGTGTCGCCTCATTTAACCAATGGGATGGTGCCACCAAGCCGAGGAACACTTTCTTCAGCTTGGAGGACGGTGCTCGTACGTGGTACGAAAACCGTGAGGATACAATTTCATCATGGCCAGAGATCCGACGTCAACTACTCGCCGCGTATGTCAGCGCTGATCATCGGGAGCGAGCTGACCGAGCCTTGCAGTCCCGTATGCAAATGCCCAACGAAACGGTTACCATGTGCGTCGAAGACATGACGCGGCTCTTCCGACGGGCTGACCCATCCATGTCGGAAGCCAAAAAGCTGCGCCACCTAATGCGCGGTGTTAAAGAACAGCTTTTCGCCGGCCTCGTGCGCAGCCCCCCCCCCCCCCCCCCCCCCAGCACTGTTGCCGAGTTTCTAGCGGAGGCAGTCACGATAGAGCAGGTCCTCCGTCAGCATTCCACCGCGTACTTCCGGCCAGTCTTTGCTTCTTCTGTTACGGGGTCCCTCCCGGTTTTCAACAGCAATACCGACTTTCTCCGCGACATGATCCGCGCTGTTGTCCGTGAGGAGCTAGAGAAGATTTGTGGTACGTCGAAGCCAGCGGCCAGCTACCTTATGAGCGTTATCCGCGAAGGGGCGCAGCAAGCTATCAGGCCTCCGTCCATGGCGCGCAGTCAGTCCCGATCACCGTCACCTCGCCGTCCGTCGTTTTCACCGAATGCGCAGAAGTCCTCGCGAGCGACGGCGGACCGCTCGCCCAGCCGTCGCCGGGAAAACTGAGGACAGCGACCTCCAAAGGCATGGTCGCTGGATATCGACGCTGTAAAGACCCCCTTACGATGCAGACGACGCAGACATCCAATGATAGAGCTTTGACAACGTTGACGACATCAGCTGAACTAAAGGACCGCTTCTGCCTAGCCATACCCGTGCTTCTCGATGGTCACGGCATTAGCGCGTTGGTGGACACAGGAGCGGAGTTTTCAATTATCAGTGGCAAATTGGCAGCGCTTCTAAAAACTTGACACTCCTTGCTCTGGCGTGCAGGTCCGGGTGGCGGGGGGCACTATCATTACTCCGCTTGCACAGTGCACGGCTATGGTCCAGAGCAGCGAATCGACGTTCATAGTTAGTTGCCTGGAGATCCGCGACTGTCCTCGTGACCTGATTTTGGGCGTAGATTTTCTCCATGAGAATGGTGCTGTTATTGACTTGCGGCAAAGAACCGTTACGTTCTCGACAGCGAAAGCCGACGACACCTGCGATGTTCGGCAACGCAGCTCCGCCCTTCGTATTTCCACTGAAAATGTCTTGATCCCGCCGCGCTGGAGTGTTTTTGCAAGCGTCGAATGCGATCATGGGCTACGTGATAGACCTGCAGTCGCAGAGGGCAACCTTTCCTTGCTGCTGACACCAGGCATTTGTGCGGCCCGAAGTGTTGTCCACCTCCGTAGCGGTCGGTCGGAACTCCTGATTACTAATTTTACGAGCGAACCTCGTCACCTTTTCCGAGCTACTGCCGTCGCCTGCGCCGACCAATTGGCCGATGTTACTGAGTGTTTTGCGTCCGAGGCCATGGACCGGCCGGACACGTCCCTGGATCGCATCGATATTAGCTCCAGGCTCTCAGCGACTAAACAGCGTGACCTCCGCGCCCTACTGCTTCAGTACAAAACCTGCTTCGCATCCTCCTCGAAAGTGCGGCAAACGACGATCACGAATCATCAGATCCTCACTTCCAGTGACGCTCGCACAATACGACAGCAGCCGTACCGCATTTCCCCGAAGGAACGCGACGCTATCCAAACGCAGGTGAAGGAGATGCTTACAGACCACATTATTCAGCCCTCTAAGTGCCCGTGGTCGTCGCCCGTCGTGATTGTTAAGAAGAAGGATGGGACACTGCGCTTTTGCGTGGGTTACCGTAAGCTGAACGCTATAACGAAAAAGGACGTCTACCCGCTGCCCCGCATCGACGACTCGGTCGACAGACTTCGCCGGGCCAAGTATTTTTCGTCGATCGACCGAAAGACCGGATATTAGCAGATTGAGGTTGATGAATGTGACCGCGAAAAAACGGCTTTCATCACACTCGACGGCCTATATTAATTTAAGGTGTTGCCCTTCAGCCTTTGCTCTGCGCCAGCGACGTTTCAGCGCATGATGGGTACTGTCCTGGCTGGCCTCAAATGGCAAACCTGGCTAGTTTACCTAGACGACTTGGTGGTGTTCTCAGAAACCTTCGACCAACACCTTGAACGCCTGCGGACCGTGTTGGATGCCCTGCGGTTGGACGACTTGACACTTAAACCCGAGAAATACCATTTTGGCTACCAAGAGCTCAAGTATCTCGGCCATATTGTGAGCGCCGATTGCATACCACCCGATCCCGAGAAAACTGCCGCCGTAGCCAAGTTTCCCCGTCCTACTACAAAGACAACGCTCAAGCGCTTCTTGGGTTTGTGCGCCTACTACCGCCGTTTTATCGCCGACTTCTCCAACGTTGCTGAACCCCTCACCCGTTTAACACGTGACGATACACCGTTCGTCTGGACTGCCGAGCAACAGGCTGCTTTCACAGAGCTGCGCCAACGGCTGCACTCTACCCGTGTGCTGGCTCACTTCGATGAGGAAGCTGCTACCGAGATACACACCGACGCTAGCAACATCGGGCTTGGTGCCGTCCTCGTTCAACATCAAGAAGGCCTGGAACGTGTGATCGCGCATGCGAGTCGCACACTCTCGCGCACCGAATTCAACTACTCCACCTCGGAAAAGGAGTGCCTTGCTGTCGTCTGGGCCACGGTGAAAATTCGGCCTTATATCTATGGTCGTCCTTTTGAAGTGGTCACCGACCACCATTCCTTGTGCTCGCTTACCAATCTCCGGGACCCATCAGGCCGCCTAGCACGCTGGAGCTTTCGCCTTCAAGAATTTGATTACAGAATTGCCTATAAGTCCGGACGTAAACACGAAGACGCAGACACGCTCTCACACGCACCCGTCGAGCAAGCTGATGACAGCGTAGAGGATGACACTCGTTTCCTAGGTGTGATCAGCATTTGCCACCGGCCCCGCTTCCTAGTCATACCATCAGAACTCCGCGACGACATCCTTTCGGCGTGTCATGATGAGCCCACCTCTGGCCACTTGGGATTTGCACGCACGCTCGCTCGAGTGCGTCAGGGCTATTATTGGCCTAAACTTGCAAAAACCATCCACCGCTACTTCAGAGGTTGCCGTGAGTGCCAGCGTCGTAAGTCACCACCGCTCAAGCCATCAGGTTTGCTCCAACCAAGTGCTCCACCTCGCACACCTTTTGACCAAGTAGGCATTGATCTTCTAGGCCCATTCCCTGTGTCGTCTTCTGGCAATAAGTAGATTATAGTTGCGACTGATTATTTGAAGCGCTTTGCGGAAACCCAGGCGTGCCGCGCACTATATCCTCGGAAATCGCGCGTTTTTTCATACACCACATTGTTTTACGACATGGCGCCCCGTCCTCCGTCATCACCGATAGGGGCACCGCGTTTACAGCGCAGCTCATGCATGAGGTGTGTCAGCTAAGTCACACGAACAACCGCAAGACTACTGCATACCACCCGCAGTCGAACGGGCTCACGGAGCGCCTCAACAACACCTTAGCGGACATGCTCGCAACGTACGTCGACGTACAACACAAGACTTGGGACGAAATCCTCCCATATGTGACGTTTGCCTACAACACGGCGATTCAGGAAAGAACTCGATTTACGCCGTTTCGCGTCGTCTACGGGCGTGATGTCCAAACGATGCTCGACGCCATGTTTCCGTGCCCCCCTGACGACCAGGCGCTCACGCCAGACGCCGTGGAATTTACCCGGCACGCAGAAGAAGCCCGCCAACTGGCCCGCATGCACATCCGCTGGCAGCAGGCAACGAATGCAGAACGCTACAACCAACGACATCGCCACGTCGAGTACCACCCCGACGACAAAGTGTGGGTATGGACCCCGGTACGTCGCCCTGGCCTGTCGGAGAAGGTTCTGAGCCGCTACTTTGGACCATGCACAGTGCTGCGACGCATCACGGATGTTTACTAGTTCTGCCCAGTCCGCGCCGTCGACCGCAGCCTGAGGTCATGCACGTACTGCGTATGAAGCCGTACTTTACGCAGTAACGGGCACCTCGTTCACTCGAAGTGTGCCCACGTTTTTGCTTCCATTTTTTTTTATGGGGAGGGGGAATAATGCCGCTAGGTGTCCCCGGGCAGCGCCTTAAGGACAAAGAAATGAGACGCGCGTGCTCTTTGCAGCTGGGACACTACCATTTTGTGAGGCGAACAACAACAACAACTGCTTGATTCCTTGCGACCTGTGCCTAGCCTTTTGATTCTGCAACCCATTTGTGACAATATATTCAGGATAGTGTTAACAGGGCCATTGGTTCATCTGAAACACAAAAGCCGTCAACTTCAAGTTGCAGCAAAGGAACACCAGTATAGAAAAAAAGCCATCACTGCTTTTTTGTTTTTTTTTCGGCATTCTTCGGCCTAACTTCGAATTGGTCTTTTGAAACTTTCTGACGCCTATCGATGCCTCGGTTAATTTCTTTCTTTGAACACCAGACTAGCAATGAAGTAGGTACATTTTTCAGAAGCTGTAGATAGTCAGCAACTAATAGCACACTCTAAAATTTCAGACGTGTTTTGTTGTATACACATCAGTTTACAATTAGCAGTGATAATTTTTTTTTTGGCTAGATTTAGAACTTGCCACCTTTACATTCTGTCTGTCTACTTTTTACTAATGACTGAAAATAACTCTTGAGCGTGGCTTTAAAGTTGTATCACAGAACATACACATATATGCCTGTAACATGACTAAATGGCTTAATTTTTATTTCATTTTATTGTGCGACACCATAGCTCTTATATTAGAAATCCAATTTTACAAATTCTCCTTGAGATGTTGGTGTTCGCTCGAGATAATCAGATTATATGGTCATTGTATCCTGTTTCCCTCACTATACAAAGTATTCTTTCCCAACCTCAGTCAGGAGCCATTGCCACGCAAACCCTCCAAATTGGTTCTTGCATTTTCTCTACCTGCAATCCCGTTCAGTGGCTCCCACATCTCATTATGTTTATAGTAATGAGAAAGACATGTGTAGACTTTTATGCAAGACAAAAGCACACACTTTGTTTTGAATTCACAGCGACATTTGAGAATGCTGGAGTTGCACAGAGTATTTGCGAGTTTGTTTTACACATTGCAACAATGACATATGGCCTTTAGCAGAACTTCTCATATTTGTTTTCAACGCTGTAGTCTGGCTTCCGCAACGGCAATATGAGATCATGAAGGAATGCTAAAGGCTTACCTGATGGCCGACTGTCACTGCAGGTGAGAACAAAGCCTTGCACTATAGCCAAGTGATGCGCGCCAAAGCCCCTTTGCAGCCACACAGTGCTATTTATATTTTGGCTTTAAAGGGGACATGACATGGTCATTCTTCATATTGCAGTTTAGTGCTTCAGTAACTAATACAAGAGCTTATGTTTCAGTTTCCGAAAATTGGCTGCCCTGGAAGCGCTGTATATTCCAAAAAATGTGATTGAAATTGAGAACGGGAGACTCCTCTCACGGGCAGTGACCGCCATATTGAATGCTGCTGTGACGTCACTAGGGCCTACACTCAGACGCGTCGCCTGCTCTCGTTGCTGCAAAGTGCGCAGCGAGGTCCTATCCCCCATGTACTTTCGCGGGCGATCGAAGTAGCAGTCTTCCCCCATATATGAGTGACTGGTGCCGCAAAAGCGCTAATAACAGTAACGCAGTTATTCTTCGGCATAGGAAGGGTCCGGCCACGCTAGGCAAATGCAACGGCGATCGGCGGTTGGTTGGCTTGGTCGGTATGCAAATGCCGTCGCTGACGCACCGGTCTGTCACGCTAGACTGACGACGACGCCAGAACGATCAACGACCCCGTATCGCAGTAGTGTCAAGAGTGAACTTAGTGGGAACTGGCCGAGTGTTGTGTGTGAATAGTTGGTATGACATTCTATAAACTTAAGAACATTAAACTTATTGTACCTGATCATGCTAGCCACGGCGCCACACGCGATGTGCGTGAACCAGCGAAGATGTGCTTTCATTCGGTGCCTGCGCATAGAACCTATCGGCGAGACAAGCGACACGGGCAGAAAACGCTGCACGACGGTGCCGCTCGTCGCTCGCCGCCGTCGCCTGGGCTTGAGCGGCCGAGCGAAAGCTTCACGCCCGGTGAATAGATGACCTGAAAAACTACGCTTGTGTAACTTATACGTAGCGAAAAAAGCGAAACGAGCGGCTGCATTTCTTATCTTCATACTCTTTTACTAATCAGCGGGTAACTCTTGCCAGGCTCTTGAATTTCGGTCTACGATGGACCACCGGCCCCTTTCGTGACGAGGCCTAGCGAGTACCCAGGATTCATGTGTGCGATTTCGGCGATTGCGGATTGCGAATTCGCAAGTTCTAGAGCCCGAAAATAGCTGTCGAGCGTAGTTTTGCTACAGTGCCCTAAAAGCGACGACTGCCTACATCGCAGGGCGCGAGTACAATAAGGGGGAAGTGTCGATATGTGACCCGGTCTTCACAGCATGTGCTGAAGGCAGTCGGCAGCCGCCGTCGGCGTCGACTGTGGACAACAAATCTGGTTGTTTTCATTATTTAAAGTAATGTTTGAACGCATTTTTAGTTAAAGCGATTTAAAATCAAATATTGTTGACATTAGAGGAAGCAGATACAATTAAGCGGGAAGCGCCGGTCCTACGCGAAACGTTTCCCAAGCTGGCGATATAGCATCAGTTGCGCTTAATTATTGCAGTGTTATTATAGTGTTAAATAAGTAAAACTACATTTTGTGAGCAATACTACGTAATTTTGAAGATAAGGTGAGCCCACCTTGCGTTTTATGCCAAGCAAACGAGCAGTACTGTTTGCGCAAAGCGATGTAATAAACCCCAGCGCGGGGTTGCAGTTGTCGTAATCGTCGCATTACTGGGCCACAATGCGAACGCACAGTAAACGCTAAATGATGTACTATTATTTTCAAGCACTCAGTTAGACGGCGGCGACTATTCATAGGTGCGGGCAGTGAAAGCATTCGAGTAGCGTATGGTCTTGCAAGCGGCTTGGTTCCTGCAAAAGTGTTCTGCGAGACGAAGGGAATGTATGTTGGCCTTACAAATGCACACATGCAGCGGCGAAGGCGTCTCATTGGGCATTTTTCCCTCCTCCTTTTTGCTTCAAGGTTACTCTAGTGCCACCTTGTGATTATTTGTGTTTAATTATCGAGCTGATAAATAGCGGACAAGGAATTGGTAGCCAGCTACAAAACGCCGCGGCTTTCAAGGCGCACATCGGCGAAGGCATGCACGGCACGTGCCGCTCTTCACATACGGAAGCACTTGACTGCTCAAAAGAGACCACACTCATACCATAAAAATAGAATGTTTCTGAGCGTATATAAATAATAAAGCAAGGGTCCATCGATTTCTGTTTCCTCAGCAATCACAAAACGGGCGCCATGAGGAAGTCTGCTTTCCCAAGGATCACTCAGGTCGTCTACTAAGCTGAAGGCTTCCGAAAAGAAAACACGGAAAGTGCATTTTATTTCGATAAGCTAAAAAAAAATCTTTTCGAGCGACCGCTGTCAACGGCGTGCATGCAAGCACCTCAGCAGCGCGCAGCAGACGACGCGGGCCGGGTATGACGTCGCTGTCAGAGGTCGCCAGACCAGAAAGCAGTTCGCAGAAGAAACAGAAAAAACTCGTTTTAAAAATATTTACCGCTCAGAATCAACTGAAACTTGGGAGAATTTTAAATTAACATGTTGAGAATTAAATGCGATAAACCGGGGACGCATGAAAATAGGCTGTCATGGCGCCTTTAATAATGGACTGTAAAACAACAAAGAGTGCCGATTGTTGCTGTGTCACTGTTCTGTGAAATTCAGAACTGCATTAATTACAATTGATTTTACCTTTTCCAAATAGCTAGAAACGTCATTTCTCATGAGCATTTGGTTTGTGTTTGGCAATCAGTGTGCTAAAATGTGAATTTTTAATGCATGCACAATTCAGACACACATATGCACAACTTATATATTGAATAGATAAGCATGTCTTTTGCGTTAACAGTCAGCTGACTGTAGCCAGCTGGGGAGGAGGTTGCTAACATATAAAAGTTACAACTACTGTGCAAATTCTTAGAAAAAGCTGCAGGTGCAATAATTTTTTCTCTGTCAGCAATGCAAAAAACAATCCAGTGTGCCATTTTAAATAACTGACTAAAATTTTAAGTATGTAATCATAACAATTTGAAAAATGTGATTATGCCGGTTATAATTATGGACGGTTGTTAGCATCCTGTACTGTGGACTTCGCAATAAGAATTCGGAATAAGAATGGCGTCGTTGTTCTTAAATCATGAGGGTATAGGATAGCTTTGAGAGGGGGCAGCCTTCTGTTATTTTAGCAAATCTTCGACCGTTGTGAAGACATCACAATCGAATTACGTGATCGCAATGTGACGCGTTTTTCGGTCTCTTGGATAGAAATGGTCCACATGTCGTTTCCCACAGCATCGCTTCAGATTATTAGGCTCTCCTGAGATGTTGCAAAGTCCTCTCACGAATCGGTTCGCGGCCTGTGGAGACGGCTTCACCGAGATCCATGCCATATCACCGCCGACCACGATTGTACCATTAACGAAAATCCCGCAGCAAAAAAAAAAAAAAACGTCGACGCAACGGATGTCTTGAGTACGCCGCCATTATTACGGTCATTTTGTACTGCAAGATATCTGTGTGTTTTGCTACAAGCATTCATGCCTGTACCACCGCACGCGATTAGACAACAGGCACTGCCGAGCGCGCCAATCGGAATGCTGGGGCCATCCGCCTCGCTCGCAAGCACCAAAGTAATCGTACAACACCTTTTCGCCCCGCGTCCGCCTTGACGCCGAAAACGGGTGGCCCGCTCGCCAAGCGGGCCTGGCGGAAGCCGCTCAGGAACAATCGTACGACCGTCCTGGGACCTCGAGCTCGTCTAAACGGCAGGCAGGAGGGACGACAGGCCACGGCGAAGGCTGGAGCGTCACGGTATCATCAGGTGGCGCGAACTCTTCGCGGCAAGAGACGCTGGGGACATCCGTTCTCCGCAGAGGTTCAGGCGCAACTACAGAAGAGAGAGACACCGGCTCCGCGGAGTTCCGCATAGCCTTCGAGGTGGAGTTCCCGTCGCTGCTTTCGCTTCCCCCGGAGGGAGACTTCCCTCCTCGCCCAGCCGGTGCTGTCCTGACGTGCAATGGTGAAGATGGGCCGCGTCGAAATGCAAGGGGGAAACAGGTTCTCCACATCCATCCTACCTTAAATGTTGGCCTAGGGTTGAACTCGTCTATGGATGCCATCGACGAAGTGTCCACGAGCGTTGCGGTGACGACTGCAAGACAGCCCGTACAGGCTGGGTGCCAAGGTCATCCGATGAGCAGCAATAGAGAGATATAGCATATCGTTACCGTGTTGACGTTGCCGTTTACCGTGTTACCGGACTCCGGGCTTTCCAGCTAGCGCGGCACACGTCAGAAGACGTTTTAGCGTACCGTCTCTCCCGTAACCAGTTACCGTAAGGCTAGAACGATTTATGATGATGACAGATTCCCAGCTTTTATTGCAAACAAAAATACGGATGCATTGAAATGATTTCTACGAAGTGCGGCGCTACATTCACTTTAATAATCTCTTTTCCTGCATGTAAAGACGTACCGACTGCACTTCAGCTTACAGCCGACTCAGCGGCTTTTCAAATGTGCCCGTGAAGCTAGACACCTTGGCCTGCCCTGGCCAGTTGACAATTTCACTACGTAGACCTCAGTAAGCTTGCATACGCAGCGCACGTTACGTTGCGAGCGCTGTAAAAAAGCACAACTACGACACCTGTTAGCCGTGCCGCATCATTGCTTCTTTATGTGGTTGGATGGATGGATGGATTGATTGATTGATTAATCGATTGATTGATTGATTGATTGATTGATTGATTGATTGATTGATTGATTGATTGATTGATTGATTGATTGATTGATTGGTGGGTGGATGGATGGATGGATGGACGGATGGATGGATGGACGGAAGGACGGATGGATGGATGGATGGATGGATGGATGGATGGATGGATGGATGGATGGATGGATGGATGGATGGATGGATGGATGGATGGATGAATGGATGAATGAATGGATGGATGGATGGATGGATGGATACGGCTGAACCCTTTAAATCGGGCGGTGGCTCAAGCCACCTAGCCTTGGATGTGAACACTGTGGCGCCATCTAGTGACAGTGAGTTAAAGCGCGCCAACTCCGGGCTGGAGAAACTTTTTATTTTCGGCGATTACTGATGAATATAGCAATGAAATTACCAGTGTTTTTTCTAGTAAAAAAAATTCTGAAAGTAAAATAATGTTAAAGCGGGCACAAAACTGAAGAGCTGCAGTTTAGTCGTTGCTATTTGGCTATGTACACGATATATAGTTAGGCTTAACAGTTCAAAAATCAGCAAGTTATCTGAAAAATATGGCCTAGTTGTTATTCAAACCTCGACGTATGGGTGAGAGTCTGCAAATTAAAAGCGATTGCCTTCATTTATAGCGAGAAATGGCGCCGAAGAATCTTAGAATCTTATCCACTTCCTGCTCTTTGCGGAATACTTCGGCAGACTCCTCAAGCGTTTTTCTCAAAGCAGCAGACGCGTTCGCTTCGAGTCAAGGACATCCCTTATTGAGGTGCATGGCTTAGAAAGATCAGACGGGCATTCGGGCAACTTTGTTTGGATTGTGACTGTGCGGAAGCAGTGCATGTGTGGTGCTCTCTGTAAGTTCGTCGATGTAGCAGTCCTCTCGCACGAGTGAAGTTCGCAAACCTTTAGGGCAGTTTAATTTTGTTTAAACAGTAGCTGTGACTTAGCAAGTTAGCTACCTCTTGAAGTGCTGGATTCGCTGCTTACAACTGTAAGAAGCTTCCTGGTTTGCAGACACTTTTCTATAATGCAGCGTTAAGTCTATCCTGTTTTCAGATGAGACTAGCTATTATTTGGAGACGTTCCAAGCATCTTACCTTGAAGTGCGGTGACGCAACGAAGTTTGCTCGTGGTATAGCCCTAATCCAGGCGTTCTGTTCTTCACCCCGGGGAAACTTCAAAACGTGGTATTTGGGCCCCAATTTGCAAATAATCCCTCAGTTGGGCACGCAGCACTTAGGCATATCCTGGCAGTAGGGTAATCCACATTCCGCTCCAATGAAGGCGCTAGCACATCACCTCGACGGACACACAACCGCTAGCGCAGCACGAGGCGTAGACTTTGCATGCACGGTCAGCGTACAGACAAAAGTGCGTTCGGAAGCAGGTCGCGACGTGCCACGACTAAGCTTTCCCCGAGGCAACCAAAGGAGTGTCAATAGTTTGCGGAACCGATCGCATTGTCGTCGCCATTGTACCCCACTCGGACTCCTCCGAATAGGTGGGCTTAACCATTGTATACCTTCCTGTCCTAATTTGCAACACCCCTACACCGCTCGTAGCTTCGAAACATGCTGCACGGAACTTCTATGTTGGCCTCCTTTACGTGACGTAGATCAGGCGGGGAAGGAAGAGCCAGCAGGCCTTAAGTTCTTTAGAGGGTGTTGTGCTCCCCCCTCCCCTCTATCTCTCTCCCTTAGCCGCAGCAAACTGCTCGCCGGAGACTCCGCCACTTACGATGACTCACGGCCCCAAGGTAGCAGGCAAGGACCCATACAACGGACAGGAGGCCGGGGCGGCTTCTTTCGAACTCTGCATATCGCTCCTATGATCTCCAAAAGTAAAATTTGAATCAAAGGCAATGGAGACCGCGCAAACTGACCATTTGGTAAAATGCGGAGCAATGCGAGTGCCAAACAATTCTATCCGGCACCGCCCAAACGCTCGGTACATTTGAACGTAGCGGGCTCTCTTCGGTCGAAGCACATTCGCGGTTTGCTTTCCAGCATGGTGATGTCAAACTCACTCGAACTGCATTAGCGTCTCTTGTTCCGCAAAGTCATCAATTCGCTTCGCAGCCGAAAAAATACCATGTTCGTTTGAACAAAGTCAGCTTTCTGTACTTCAGCAAAATTTCTCGGCTCTAGTGATGTTAATATAAAACCAGGAAACCCCGTTTACGCGTGCTTGCGCCACGGTACGACCATGTCCTCCCAAAAGTGATAGGCAGCGTCTAAGGAGCCGGAGGCCTACTCGCTCTGACACTTGCCGATGCCAACAAAGGGCCAATTACAATAGCTAGAACACTAGGCCACGAGCAGATACGTTTCTGCCAAGCTTACCCTATTCGCTCGCTGCTCTACCAGCTACTTCTGGGCGAACGGCGCCCACCGCTTCCTGCAGCGTCAGAGCGCCCCAGTGTTTTTTCTCCAATCACGGCTGCAATACAAATCAGCAGATTACGGCACCCAGCCCCCAGAGTCAAAGAGACAGAACGGAGAATATTTACAACTATATACAAGAAAAATTGGGCCTCCCTTCAGACTTCCGCATTCAATCGCTTCCGGCTTGCTGTTCTCGCTCTCCATGTGCGGACCTCGTAGGTTCACCTTCCAAAGGTGTATCAATGAAGAGCGCATCGAAAGTGCAGCATGCACGGCAATTCTCTTATGCCGCTATTCCGCTCAGCTCGCTATCAAAAACCACATTAGTCTTGCTAGCAACTCCGATTCGGGTTAGGCCTAACCGTCTTCCAAATCCGGGTGGGCATTGCACGAACCGAACTGACTCTCGTGCCTCGTCCTAGGAGCTTGCCACACGTTGGGATGCCGTTGTGGAAATACAGGGGACCACCTTCCGCTCCCGTACTCCCACACCACGGATGCAGCGTTTCCGCTCGCTAACCACGGAGGGGGATCCTGCTCCAGGAAACAAAGGAAAGGGACGACAAAGCGCATACACTCATACGCTATTTATTACACTTGCAAGTAATACACAGAGCGGGCCAGCTAGCTACAGAATGTCAACGAGGCATTCCTCTGAAATAGAAGGCTACGTAAGAAGGGCTTCCGACTTACCGGCTGGGGCACGTGCGCGACATCGGAGGTATCGGCGGCGAACGTTTTCATGCGCCGACAATAGCAGCTGGGGTTTCCCGTGCGCGCCGCATTCTTAGGGCAAAGCTATCCCCGAGCATTTGCCGGGGAAGGTGCCGAGAGCGCGCGTTTGCTGCGCTCGCTTCGCTGCCTGCAAACAGAACTCCAGCGGCAAGGCATGACAGATCTCCGTGCGCCAGCCGCGGAAGGTGACGAGAGCGTATGGCTGCAACGGCTCGTGACGCTGGCCGGATCCCGAAGAGAGACTCACCGGCTCCGCGGAGTTCCGCATAGCCTTCGAGGTGGCGTCCCGTCGCTGCTTCCCGCTCCCCCCTGATGGAGACTTCCAAGATGATGAAGTCGGGCCGCGTCGAAATGGAGGGGGGAAACAGATTCTCTACAAGCTGTATCTTATCGGTACTCACCAACGGGACGCAAACGTGGAGGCTAACGAAAAGGATTCAGCTCAAATTAAGGACAACACACCGATCTATGGAAAGAAAAATGATAGGTGTAATGTTAAGAGACCGAAAGCAGGCAGAGTGGATGAGAGAACCTAAGTGGGTTAATGACAGTCTCTTCGAAATCACGAGCAAGAAATGGGCTTGGTCTGGGCATTTAATCCCAAGGCAAAATATTCGATGCCCGTTCAGGGCAATGGACTGAATAGCAAGAGAAGGCAAGCGTAGAAGGGGGTGAAAAAAGTTAATTGGATAGATATGGGAGAGGCCGTTGTTCTGCATTGGGCGTTGTCAGGCTGATGATGATGATGACCTACTGTATTAACTACAACAACGACCGCGTGGAACCTTGCGCCAGTGCGGCTCGTCGGCTACACAAAGGAGGACAAGTGCAGGTCGCAGCTACAGCTTCGGTTTTCGGTATTTGCACGTTAGCGGCATAGGAAAAAGCACGGTGGCTAGCAATCTGATCAATAGAAGCCTCATGAATATGGTCTAATGGAGCGATGCGCTATAAGCCCATTTTGGCCGTTGGGATGGGCTCGCTTGCATGTGTCGTTGGAGTGCTCAAGCGTTATATGAGGCCGTAACGCTTCTTGAGGGTTTTGTCTGAATTACCGTATTCGTCGAATGTCGCAATATTGCAGCTACGCACGTTCTTGACTTGAAAAAAATATATATATCTGACCTGCTATCTGTACAGGAATTCATGCATTATCGCGCAAAAAACAGGCATGAAGATGAAGAGTTTGTAGCCATGCTCGCCGCATTATTCAAGCCTACCTCATCGTTTAGTTGAATTCTAACACCACATGGTTTGTGAAAATTGCGTGCAAATTAAGTTCTTTCACTCGGCGGATGCATTTGGCGCTGTGGTGGACAAGGGGGCTGCAAAAGCCGTCGCCAACGAAAAAAAATTGCCTCGTTAAAAGTAACAGTATAATAATATCGATGTCTTCGAATTACGCCTAATTATGGTGTCGTGCAGCGCTTACAAAGTGCTGCTTGGATGCTGCTCCTGATAAAGCCCCTGTCGGGTAGCCACGCGTGGCAGCCCGGAAGGTGTGTTTCTCTCCGCGTTCAACAGAATGCGCCACAGCGATTTTAAAACGGCACACCGAAATTTATTTCGTGTTCATGACTATAGATCTAAGCTTTCTTTCGCCGCTGTCGAGCGCACAAGAACGGGCTTTGCCAGAGATGCGCCTTCAGTTTTGTCGCGCTCAAGGGCGCCAGCATACCACCTCTGCCAGTTGTGTCAGCGTGTGAAGGTACGAGGATATGTGTGCAAGACACCAGTGTCACATGATCGTCCGATGTATCAATAGGGTTTCCCCATAATGAATAATGAACGTCGCAAGGTATCGTGAGAGAGTATAAAAGAGTATGCTGTGCACTGCATGAAAAGCTACCATTTTCATTTGTGCCAGTAGAGAAACAGTTGTTAGGTTTCATCATCCTCGGCTCGTTTTTGCCTCGGCAACCACCTCCAGATGTGTGAGTCCCAAAAGCCCGACGTCTCGCCATGTCAACGCTACCTCTTCGTCCCCCAAAACTCGTTGACAGGATGAACTGACCCGGAACATGGTGCAAAAGATGACGAGTGCTTGGCTTTCTTTAGAGCATGTCGAGCTTTCTCAGATAAAAATTTTTAAAATTCGCAAATTGTAAGACACTGGTATGAATATATTGAAGGGAATGGTCAATTATTCTGATATCGAGCAAAATCTTTTAAAGTTTTTTCAATGATCTCATCGAACAGTTTAGACTGCCATAGAAAACCACTCGGCAACGCCTTTGACGATAGCAGAAACGTGAATACAAAAAAATGCATGGCTGCCGTCGGTAAGCT
This sequence comes from Amblyomma americanum, assembly GCF_052857255.1. Classification (NCBI taxonomy): domain Eukaryota; kingdom Metazoa; phylum Arthropoda; class Arachnida; order Ixodida; family Ixodidae; genus Amblyomma; species Amblyomma americanum. Next base: position 80,059,840 of record NC_135500.1, on the reverse strand, counting down.
GCGGATATATTGATTGTTTTATTGAAATCTTACATTATGTAACAAAATTGCGTTCATAAACAGTTTCCCGCTCAAAAATGCTGTTTTCCCAAATTGGTGTGTATGTCATGGCTTAAAAAGATGACGCGTGCTTGGCTTTTTGATGAGAGAAATTTTACCAGGGTTTTTTGTGGGTGCAGTTAACAATAGTGCAGTTTTGTGGCTGTTCTCGCGTTGATTGATATTTGAAAGGCGATCTAATTGGCCTGGCTATCCTGCTGTACATAGTATTACAAAACTGTACTCATTAAATGTAGCACATCATTAAAATAATTTTTAACCACAAAAAAAAAACACAAAACAGCGCACCTTTATCAATTAGAACCCAAGCCACAGTGACCGGAAAACAATTCTACTTTAATAAGAACACAGCGCACTACTAATACCGCACACACAGCACACCACAGCACAGCACAGTAATAAGAGCACAGCACAGTAATAAGCACAGCGTCACGAACAACCATGCGGAACCGTCCAGGCACAGATCAGAGGCCACGCTCAGTCCCGAACACGCAGGAGCGACCGAGCGTTCGGCGCTTCTCGTCGTCTTCTTCGTTGAGCGCCAGCCTCTGTAGATTCTAAAGCCCGTGTCCAGTTTTGCAATTCCCCCCGGGCGAAAGGGCGCCATCCTGGCGGCCAAGGGCGATGTGACGACGGCGGGGTCGTAGTAAGGTTTGAAGCGGGTCGTGTGGACAATTTCGCGGCCTCGGCGGCGATGATCAGGGGATGGCGTAAGGGGTTCGATGAGGTGATTGATGGGGGATGTCTGCTGAAGAATACGGTAGGGTCCCTGGTACTTGCTAACAAGTTTGGAGGAAAGGCCGGGACCTCAGGAGGGTACCCAGATTGAGACCAAAGAGTCAGGAAGGTAAGCGGGAGGAAGTGCAGGGGGATCGCGGGTGCTTTTCTGCTGCTGCTGGGCGTGAGAAGTGAAGGACCGGGCAAGCTGTCGGCATTCTTTGGCATAAGTTGCGGCTTGAGAAAGAGTTGTAAACTCGGAAGCATCAGGGCGGTAAAGTAGAATGGTGTCCATTGTGCAAGAAGGCTCACGGCCGTACAGGAGAAAGTACGGAGAGAATCCGTTGGTGGCTTGAGCAGCGGAGTCATAAGCGTATGTGACAAAAGGGAGAACGCCGTCCCAGTTGCAATGGTCGGAAGCAACATACACGGCCAGCATGTCGCCGAGGGTGCGATTAAAACGCTCAACCGTGCCATTTGTCTGGGGATGGTAGGCGGAGCTGGTGAGGTAAACAACGTTGCATTCTTGAAGGAGAGCTTCTACAACTTCTGACAGAAGGCCGGGCCTCTATCAGTGAGCAGGTCTTTGGGCGCACCATGGCGAAGAATGATACGATGGAGAATGAAGGATGCAATGTCATGGGCTGTAGCGCATGGTAAAGACGATGTTTCAGCGTAACGTGTAAGGTGGTCGATGGCAACGATGATCCAGCGGTTCCCGGTTGATGTGCTGGGAAGAGAGCCGTAGAGATCGATGCCAACACGCTCGAAGGGCTGTACTGCGGAAGGCAGCGGCTGCATAGGAGCGGCGGGTCGGCGAGGTGGATGTTTTCGTCGCTGGCATGTGGTGCAGGACTGAACGAACTGGCGGACGTAACGGGCCATCCCACGCCAGTAGTACCGCTGTCGTAGACGGGTGAAAGTCTTCAACAATCCGGCTTGGGCACACTGGGGATCATCGTGGTAGGAAGAGCAAATGAAGGAGCGCAGATGTGTCGGAATGACGAGAAGCCACTTGCCACCATCCGGGAGAGAGTTGCGGCGGTAAAGGAGGTCGTCTCGGAAGGCGAAATGGTGGGACTAACGACGGAGAATACGGGAAGGAGGTCGAGCCGATTGGTCAGATAGGAGATCAAAAAGGCAAGTGATCCACGGGCCTTTGCGTTGCTCGGAAGCCATATCAGCGAACTCAAACTTCAAAGAAGGCAGGGCGGATACAAGGCGCTGCCTCAGATGCTACAGGGGAACGTGAGAGGGCATCAGCATCGGCATGTTTGCGGCCGGAACGATAGATAACGCGAATGTCGTGCTCTTGTAGTCGGAGAGCCCATCGCGCCAGTCGACCAGAGGGATCTTTCAAAGAGGACAGCCAGCAGAGGGCGTGGTGATCGGTGACAACGTCAAAAGGCGGCCCGTACAGGAAGGGGCGAAATTTGACGATCGCCCAAAGGATGGCGAAACACTCCTTATCGGTGACAGAATAGTTGGCTTCAGCTTTTGTGAGTGTCCGGCTAGCGTAAGCGACAACGTATTCGTCAAAGCCTTGCTTGCGTTGAGCGAGTACTGCACCGAGGCCGACGCCGCTGGCATCGGTTTGAAGTTCCGTCGGAGAACGTGGGTCGAAGTGGCGCAGAATTGGTGGAGTGCTGAGGAGACGACGGAGTCTCGTAAACGCTTCATCACAGGCTGGCGACCAGCCCAAAGGTCGTGGGTGGAAACGAGCTTGTTCATGGGGTCGACGATAGTGGCAAAATTGCGGACAAAGCGGCGGAATTAGGAGCAGAGGCCGACGAAGCTGCGGAGGTCTTTTACAGAAGTGGGCTTTGGAATTTCTGCCACAGCTCGTAACTTGGCCGGGTCCGGGAAAACGCCATCCTTCGATACGACATGACCGAGAATGGTGAGCTGCCGAGCTCCGAAGCGGCACTTTTTCAAATTAAGTTGGAGGCCAGCGTCGGCCAGGCAGCGGAGAGCAGTCTCGAGGCGCTGTAGGTGAGACGGAAAGTCCGGGGAAAAGATTACAACGTCGTCTAGATAACAAATGCATGTTTGCCATTTGAGCCCTCAGAGTATGTTGTCCATCATGCGCTCGAATGTGGCGAGTGCGTTGCAGAGGCCGAAGGGCATGACATTAAATTCAAAGAGCCCGTCGGGTGTGACGAAAGCAGGTTTTGGGCGATCGGCCTCCTCCATCGGCACCTGCCAGTAACCGGAGCGCAAGTCCAATGAAGAAAAGAACTCGGAGCCCTGCAGGCAGTCAAGGGCATCGTCGATACGGGGCAGAGGGTAAACGCCCTTGCGTGTAATATTATTCAGACGACGGTAGTCCACGCAATAACGGATGGAACCGTCTTTTTTCTTGACCACAACCACTGGCAATGCCCACGGGCTGTGCGACGGTTGTATCACGTGACGCTGGAGCATGTCGGTCACCTGGACGTCAATGATGCTGCGCTCAGCGGCTGACACGCGGTACGAACGTTGGCGCAAAAGGGCATGGGTTCCAGTGTCAATACAGTGGGTAACGGTGGTGGTGCGGCCCAAGGAAGGTTGCTGGTCGTCAAACGAAGCTTGAAAACGCTGCAGAACGGCTACAAGCTGGCCTCGTTGGGTAGACGTCAGGGCGGCGTCGACGGAACGGTGAAAAATATCTACAGACGACTGATTCGTGATGGGAACAGGCGTAATGGCGCTGACGTGAAAGCCGGCCGCGCTATCGACGAGGTGGTATGCGGAGGCGGGATCGAGAACGGCAACGCTACCAAGCGATTGGCCACGGAGTAAAGTGGTAGGGCAGGAGAACGGGTTGGCCAATTGTCAGTACAGCATGAGGCAGCAAAACAGACTTCTGGTCAGCGCATCGAAAAGAGGGGGTATAAGTCAAAGTTGCATCTGAGAGCGCAGCACAAGAGGCACCAGCACCGAAGAGAAAGGCGGAACGTCTGTGTCCTCTGAGACGACCACAGTAGCGGCAGCAGCACCGGTTACGTCCAAGGGGGCGTCACTGTAGGGCGACATGTCAAGCTGAGCACGGGCGCAGTCAATTACGGCGTGATGGGAGGAGAGGAAGTCCCAGCCAATGATAACGTCGTGAGAGGAGCGGGCGAGGACGATGAACTCTATTGTGTAGGGAACGTTCCCGATGAGCAGGTGGGCGGTGCAGGCGGCTAACAGTCGAATGTCCTGAACGCTGGCCGTCCGGAGAAAAACGGGAGGGAGGGGTGTCGTCACTTTTTTGAGTCTGCGACAGAGGGTATGACTGAGAACCGAAACGGCTGCGCCAGTGTCAACAAGTGCTTCGACGGTGACTCCTTCAACTAAATCGGTAATAATATTGGCAGGCGCAGAAACAGGTCTTGAGTGACCCGCTGGTGACGCAGTTCTTGCCTACGGAACTGCGGTGGTTAGTTTTCCGCGTGGACGGCGGGTTGGCGGCGGAGCATTGGAGAACGGGAACGACGGCCAGGAGACGGCGAGCGGTGGGAGCGGGGATGGTAACTAGGAGAAGAAGAATCCGGAGGCGGCAGGTGTGACGCAGGCGAGGACGACGGCGGTAGGTCGTACGTCAGCTCACGCCTATAATCGTAGGGACGGTGGTCACGACTGCTACAAAAACGAGCCACGTGACCAGCGACGCCACAGGCTTATCAAATAGGGCGGTTGTCATGTGTGCGCGAGGGGTTGAGTGGCTGCGGCTGTGATCGGGGGCGGGCAACCGGACGGTAATGTGGGGTTGCAGGTCACTGGGGTTCTAACTGCCGGGTAGGTGGCCTGTAGACAGGGGCAGCAGGTGAGGGCCGCGACCGCACCACGGCATCGGCGTACGTCAGACGAGCCGCGATCACGGGTGGCTGAGAAGGAGGTGGCAGGACTTCAGCGACCTGCTCCTCGATAACACGCTGTAGGTTGGGAGTGAGCGACGGCGCAGGCGTAGGCGGGCAGGTAGACAAAGATAGCTGCCGTGCGACTTCCTCACGTATAAACTACTGGATGCTCTGGAGGAGCGACTGTTGGTCCAGAGCATCGTCCCCTGGGAGAGCCAAGCTGCAAAGTGCGGCCTCCTGAAAGCCTGCACGCCGGGTGGAAAGGCGCTGTTTGCGCAGCTCATCGAAGCTTTGGCAGTAGCCGATGACACCGGAGACAGTCTGGGGATCTTTGGCGACGAGCATCTGGAAGGCATCATTCTCAATGCCTTTCATAATGTGTCTGATCTTGTCGGCGTCGCTCATAGAAGGGTTGACACGCCTGCAGAGGTCGACGACATCTTCTATATAACTGGTGAAGTTTTCACCGGTGTGCTGGGCCTGACTTCGCAAGCGTTGCTCATCGCGAAGCTTTCGCACTGCGGGACGGCCAAATACTTCTGTCAGACTGGTCTTTAGAGCTGCCCAGCTTGAGATGTCAGCCTCGTGGTTTCGAAACCAGAGATTGGCTACGTCGCTCAGATAAAGGTAACGTTGGTGAGCTTGACGCTATCGCCCCACTTGTTGTATGCGCTTGCGCGTTCGTAGGAGGCCAACCAATCCTCCACATCCGTGTCGTCTGTGCCGCTGAAGATGGTCGGGTCACGCTGCCGCGCGGCGCCGGAACAGAAGACAGCCGTCGGAAGCAGTGAAGCGGTTTGGGTGACGGTCTCAGGAATTGCAGAGGTGGTAGGCAATGCGCAGGTGCGAAGCTCCAGGGCGAGGGATCGTTGGCACCTCCACCAATTGTAATAAGAACACAGCATACTACTAATACAGCACACAAAGCACACCACAGCACAGCACAGTAATAAGAGCACAGCACAGTTATAAGCACAGCGTCAGGAACAACCAGCGGAACTGTCCAGGCACAGATCAGAGACCACGCTCAGTGCAGAGCACGCACGAGCGACCGAGCGTTCGGCGCTCGAGCTTCGGAGTGTTCGGCGCTCGAGCTTTGCAGTGTTTGGCGCTTCTCGTCGTCTTCTTCGTTGAGTGCCAGCCACTGAAGATTCTGAAGCCTGTTTTCAGTCTTACACTACTAGCTTGTTCTGTGCGAAACAGAATGGCAGAGAGACAATCGCTGGGCCTTGCTTACTTAATCTCCTGGTTTTGTAATTAATCTGCTGAACTAAAATCTTCACCATTAGTGCAATTGGTTTTAAATGCTCTCAAAGCGCGCATTGACCGCTGGACCTTCACGCCAAACAGTGATTTCTTAGCTGCGCCTCGTTTATTCCTTTACACCGCCCAGAAAAGAGATTGACTCGCATGCGGTTTCTTCCAGCTGCAAACAAGGGTGAGTTCAGCATGAGGTTTTATTACAAACTCTTCCATTGCGGATGAATAATGGAACATCGTCTAGAACGCAAAAATCGTCAGTTGGTAACTTTACCACGCAGAGGGTAGGAAAAAAAAACACGAACTCTCACTGAAAAGGCATCGTACAAAGGAAAAAAAAGAACTGCGTCAGCCGGGAATCGAACCCGGGCCACCCGCCTGGCAGGCGAGTATTCTACGACTGAACCACCGACGCAGACGTTCGCAATCCCCGCTGACCATTCATTCACAGCGACCTGTTACGCAAATCCCCAGTTATGTAGGTCAATGCGTCGACCGGCGTCTCCTACATGGCGGCTCCTACATGGCGGCGCGCACTTTGTAGAGAGCTGTCGTTGTAAAGCTGGTACTCTGCGCATGGCGTAGATTGAACTCCTGACAAGTTGTCTATGGCTCGGTGTTGCATTTACAGAGCGATACTCGTTCCGGATTGGGATGGACGACAGCGCTGCTTGTCAAAGATGTAGCTGCGGCAATTGTACATTGCCCGTGTCAGTGCCCTGCTTTGGAAACCGAAAAAATAAGCTGCGTTGTGCCACAGCAATCGGCTGCCCTGAAGGCATACAAGCCACTGTTCAGCTTCCTGACAGCGACTGGCTTGGGGTACCAATTGTGACTGTGCCCTTCGCCCCTTCTCTATTTCCCTTGTCAATTCCGTCATGCTTCTTCCCCAGTGCAGGGTAGCGGACACCCTATTGGTTAACTTCCTTGCCTTATCACTACCTCTTTACCTCTGTCTGTGATATTGGTCCATTGCTCGAATTCTCTTCAAAGATTGATCGTTTAGGGTCATTATTGCGGTAATAATAAGTAGCGTACGGACTTTTTGCAGCAGTGTGTTTTTAATGATTTTGACTTCAAGTGTCCCCGACATTGTAAGCAGATATCGATAGGATAGTCACGGAGAGGACTTAGGACGAAGCGAATTTTTTCTACGTCAATCGATTATCGCGTATTAAGGACAAAGACGACAATTTCACAGAAGATGTAGCCTTTGTAAGGTAAAAAAACGAATCAATGTATTACAGGTATAGGCGACACCAGCCAGTTTCTGAAGCAAACTACGAAAAGTTTCTTTTTCTGAGCTCTCTGAGACCAGGGTAGACCGCCATTCACTTCCAAACGGTGATCGCGGAGTCTTTTCCGTCCTTGAAGTCACGAGTTTGAACCGGCGGGAACCCGATTTTCCCAGACATAAATGTGTAGTTTGTTGCTGAAAAAAACATCAGCATAACCAGAAAAGGCCCCACAATATATAATCACTGGGAAAAACAAGTAAACGGAGTTGCCTTTGTGTCCATTTCAGGAGTTGACGAATTTAATTAGCTGCCATAATTTATTATTCTATTGTTTATTCACTCGGGATACTAGATTTCTTTGAGGAGTCAACGTGCAAGCCGCAAGCAGAAGGTTATGGTTTTGTTGCGGATTTCCAGTGTTGTTTTCGGTGGTGCTGCGAGCCACGGGGCTCAGATTTTCCGAATTTATCCACTAGCTTAACCAACAAGCAGATTTCGCGCATTACGACGTCTTATTTCTGCTGACATGTTTCCGGGCTCAGTACGGAGCACACTATTTTGCTTCCGTTCTTGAATTGCAGGTACGTAAAATGAAAATGAGATTGTCTCCGGCTTAAAAACATAAATTTTTCGTGAAAATTAATAGAGAACTCAGCTGATGGTACATTTTAGTACAGTCCAAAGAGGTCGAAAAAAAACTAGGCGAAATTCTTCATTGGAAACCCATTATTCATTCTTTTTTTACTAGTTCTTTGACCTTAAATGTTTGTGCTTCATTAAATCCCGATAACCCCAACTCGCCACAACCATTCTGGCGTGCTGAATGCTTGAGGTGCTAGTGTGAGTTCAGCAAAGTGAAACCCTCATTTGCGCTCCTCACGAGGGAAGTGGGGCCTCTGAAATAGAGGACCATGCTGAGCTTGGTAAGTTGGTGAATATCTATGTTTGGAAAATCAGGGCGAAGAAGACAAGGATGCAACCACACACACACACACACACACACACACACACACACACACACACACACACACACACACACACACACACACACACACACACACACACACACACACACACACACACACACACACACACACACACACACACACACACACACACACACACACACACACACACACACACACACACACACACACACACACACACACACACACACACACACACACACACACACACACACACACACACACACACACACACACACACACACACACACACACACACACACACACACACACACACACACACACACACACACACACACACACACACACACACACACACACACACACACACACACACACACACACACACACACACACACACACACACACACACACACACACACACACACACACACACACACACACACACACACACACACACACACACACACACACACACACACACACACACACACACACACACACACACACACACACACACACACACACACACACACACACACACACACACACACACACACACACACACACACACACACACACACACACACACACACACACACACACACACACACACACACACACACACACACACACACACACACACACACACACACACACACACACACACACACACACACACACACACACACACACACACACACACACACACACACACACACACACACACACACACACACACACACACACACACACACACACACACACACACACACACACACACACACACACACACACACACACACACACACACACACACACACACACACACACACACACACACACACACACACACACACACACACACACACACACACACACACACACACACACACACACACACACACACACACACACACACACACACACACACACACACGCACACACACACACACGCACGCACACACACACACTCACACACACACACACACTCACACACACACACACACACGCTGTTGGAATTCAGGTAGCAGCATCCCACCGCTGCCACCATTTGTTGGGATTCAGGTAGCGTGCCTGGGGCGGAGAAGAGGCGAGGACGATCGGAGGAAGAAAACTTGGAAAACTTAATACAAAGACTATTTACATCTTCTTAGCAGTCGGGAGTTTCTGGTATCTCTTAAGAAGGGGGCTCTCCTCTGGTACCAAACCAGCAGCTCCTTAAACACTCTTCGTATTCCCCAGAACCCTAGCTGGGGAATATAGTTCGAAGAATGATGTCCACTCACACGATGGCACTGTGGTTGTTGTTGTTGTTGACCTCACACAATGGCACATACCCACAAGGGGGATTGGCCATAACCAGGCGGTGACTATTTAAATGACCACTTGCATGTGGCAAGCTTGGGATGACCTACCAAAATTTGGATTGCACAGTTTTCGTAGCCGAGGTGGTTGCAGGAGGTTAGGGGGTCATACAAACTAAAATTTAGGCAAAGAAGGGGTAGGGATTACTATAAGTGGTTGTAAAATCCGAAATACAGAAGCTGATAATGGGATGGGCAGGACGAAAGCTCATGAAGGTAGACGATTTGATTCTAGTAGATAATTTTGAACGGCAGAGCAAACATTCCCATTGGTATGGCCAAGCATAGAAGCGCCAAGAGACAGAACAACCGCAGAAGGCAGGCGCAAACTGAGATTCTGTATTGGAACTTCTAATAGTCGCCTCCTAATCGATGAGTAGCGACGGCAAAAAAGAAGAAAGTGCTCTATTGTTTCCGGCTCCGCACAATACGGACACAATGGGGAGATCGCCAGACCAGGCCTGTATAGGTAAAAATTTAGTTGCGGCACTTGGCAACAAAGCCTCGTGAAGGAAACTTTAAGATTGCGCGATCGCCAGACTGAGCTTCTCCATGGGAACAGTAGGTGCTGGAAGTCGTCCAAGGAAGTAAGCGCTGATGCGCCCAATTCGTTCATTACAGTGTACCGTCGAAAGCGTGCCGCCGTGATGTAAGCAGTTGTTGGAAGCGGGTTAACAATCGGTCCACTCAGGGCTGCCTTCACTAAAGCATCAGCTGATTCATTTAATAGAAGACCCCTGTGCCCAGGAACCCAAAGAAATCGAATTGATGTGATGTGTGGAGGGATCAGGAATTTTGGAATCCGAAAGAGCTGCGATTCAGTGGACGCCGAGAGGGAAGTGCATAAAGATAACGAGTCCGTAATTATTATTACTGCTGATAAAGAAATTGGTACCTTGCGCAGAGCGAGAACCACTGCTAGAAACTCAGCCAGATAGATAGGAGTAAAATCTTGGAGACGGAGAGAAAAAGACCAGTCAAGGGACTGGGAGTAAATACCTACACCTGCCTTTTCTGCACACACCGAGCCATCAGTCGCAATTGCAACATGTGAGCTGATGGTCGACAAATAATCCTGCAACATACTATTTAACCATGAGAAAGGCAGTAATTTTGCATTACGTGGATAAATGTCATCGTAGATGATAGACACATTTGCAGGGATGGACCGCACCGGAACAATTTCAGGTATTCGCACGTTGAGTGGGCCCAGCAAAGATTCAACGAAGCAGATTTGGGGAGTTTGAAGGCGAGACCATCCGACACCCAAGAACTCCGCTCGCTGCCCTAGGAAGATCAACTCGGATGCATGCTGGTCCGAGTCGCAAAACTTTAAAAACATTTGTACTGTCAAAAGGCGAAACCTTGCAGTAAGAGACGGCACCCGCGCTTCCAGATACAAAACATTGTTTGCCACGTATTTAGGGACACCCAAACACAGGCGCAGAGCTTCTCGCTCTAAGAGCAGAAGTGGGCGCAGTTTGTATGCAGCTGCTCCAGAAAACAAAACGCAACTGAATTCCAAGATTGGCCGGATATACATTTTATAAATCAGCAGCAGAGCATGTCTGCGCATACCGCAGCGAGGGCTGCTCATCCTTCGCAGAAGGCCTACCGCCCGAATCCCTTTCGCAGCAACCTGATCTATATGTGACCGCCAAGAGAGGGAGGAGTCATAAGTTACCCCGAGATACTTTAGGGAACATACCTGAGGAATGACATGATGACGATAAGACAATGAAATGTGTACCTGTTGAGTAACCGGAAAAGGTAACAAAGCGCACTTGTTTACAATAAGACTTAAGTGTATTTCAGATAACCATCGGTCAAGGGAATTTAAATATGACTGTAAAACGATATACACATAATGTAAATCACTCGCAGCAGCAAAGAAAGCTATATCGTCTGCATACACGTACGTAGTCACGTCAGGGGAAGTCGGAATCGAACTGAGTAAGAGGTTGAATAGAACAGGGGAGAGAACTGCACCTTGAGGCACACCTCTAGATTGATGAAATTTTCTTGTAGAAACTCCTCGTTGACAACAATAAAATTCTCTGTCAGCCAGGAAAGCTGACACCCATTCCACAAAATAACTTGGCAAGCCCAGAGCACGTAGTCTGTACATCAGAGGCCCATGTTCGACACTGTCATATGCTTTCGAGATGTCTAGAGTTACCAGTGCAGCATACTGTCGACGCCGGCGCGTCGGACACGGCTTTCGAGGTCAGTATGCGCACACCATATTGAGCACCCAGGCTTGAAACCAATCTGAAAGGGGTTTAGTAGTCCCTTTTCAGTAATAATGGGCATGATTCGTCCATACAGCACGCGTTCAACCAATTTCACCAGATTCGATGTCAATGAATTTGGTCGAATGTTGTCTAAGACCAACCCTTCGCCTGGCTTTTTAAGCACCGGGATAATTTTGGAAACACGCCATACATCCGGGATCCATGGGGTTCTAATGGAGTAATTTACCAGCTTCAATATAGCATTGGGGGATTCGTCGAACAGTATTTTAATCATCGCAGAGGTGACACGGTCAGGACCAGGAGCTGCAGAAGGTAACCGATTTATCACCTGGGAGAGCTCAGAAACCGAGACATTAAGGAAATCATCATAGTTCCCAAGCAGTTGTGGGCGAGAGAGCGCAGCCGAAAAACGGTGTTCCAAGCCTTTGCGAATTTCTTCTAATGACCTGGCAAGCTCTACTGGAGTCAGCACATTAGAGGGAACGTTGTTAGGCGGTGGCAGCCTGTTCCTTGACCTCAGAAAGCGAAACAAGGCTTGTCTGTTATTAGATTTTGATAGATGGTCATAATTCTCTTCATCATATTTATTTTTCTTTTGCCCTAGCGACTGTGCGCTTGAAGGTAGCTGCAAGAAACTTATAATCGATCCAATTCCGGGGACATTGATTATGGATAAGTTTCTTCCAGGCTGCCTTGCGCCGCCTATAATCTATTGAACATTCTGCATTCCACCAAGGGCTCTGAGAAGTGCCTATGCTATCGCACACTGTAAAGTCTGATTGCCTCCGTACCCGATCTCAAATAGAGCATAAGCCTAACACCCTGCTCTCTCCTGAGACGAATTCGGCAAAGAGTGTAGTTATTAACTGAGTGAACTTTTGAACTTGTTGTAATCCACTAGGGTGCAACTGAATCCGCCGGTAGAAGTCATCGGACACACAATGTCAAAAGTGAGTGGGAAATTGTCATTTTTTGTTGCAGAGTCAACCGGAGTCCAGGAGGAAGCTGCTACCCCTGGGGTTGAAAACTTTAAATCCAATGCTGATCGGGAGTGCCCACGGAGAAAGGTCGGAAAACCCGAGTTAAGACAGTTTAGGTTATTCACACAAGCCCAATCCCATAAACGCAAACCGCACTGGTCTGTGCGATAACCCCAAGGTCAAGTGATGCGAATTGAAATCCCCAACAAGCAACACATGTGATCTGCTGACAGAGAGTAAGGAATCTAATGGCCGTGTGTCATGAACCCCAGATGGAAAATATACATTTGCGACAGTAATGGGATGGAAACCAGGAACTGAAAGATCCACTGCCTGAATTTCGCAATGAGCGTCCACCCGCTGAAACACCAATCGTGCCTTATGACAGAATCTGTATGAAACCAGCAGAAGCAAACCCCCCCCCCCCCCTTGATGGGCGGTCGATTCTAAAAATTCGATAATGTTCCATTTGAAGTGAAAACTCTTTCGACAACCAGGTTTCTTGAAGCGCAATGACATGAGGAGAAAATCGATTTGAAAGAGTTACTAAATCAGTGAAAGCTGATTGAATGGAACGGCAGTTCCACTGCAGCACTCTCAGAGACCCTATTCTGCCGAGAGATCTGCAGCAGCAACTGCCTTTTCCAAAATGTTGCGGTGACCAATTTTTCCTGAATTACTCTTTTTGTTTTGGATTGAGGGGAGCTAGACGGACCAGCAACGGCCAAAGGAGACCGGCTACGTTTCTGAGCTCGAGCATCGAGCTCCATCAGCTCAACACACCCATCAGTTGCTCCGGTCGTGACTTCAGGTACAGATTTGGAGGCGTGCGCTTGTTTTGCGGCTGCATTGAAACAAGGAAAGGCGTCTCCGCACTGAATTCAGTAGGTACTGCAGGATCCACGGATGTCTTCAACGCAGCATTGGAGGTCATTATTGAAGATGTCATTTGCGCCACCATGACTTGCGATATGCACTCTGTTATTGAATTCACTAGCCGATCCATGACCTTGGCCATTGCCTTTTCAACCGCTGTAGCAATCGCATCTGACAGGCTTGAATCCATGACCGCAGTCGTCTGCCGTGCTGCCACACTTGAGTACCCGTACGTCCTTTCCTTAACAATAGCCATAGCCTCACGCCTTGAGCACCGGAACTTTTCCAGCACCTCCAACACCTTAACCTCCTCAGCCCTCGCAGGGCAATTAGAATATGTGGCGGAGTGACTACCGCTGCACAAGCAACACAGCTCATCTTTTGAACAAATTCCTACACGGTCATGATTACCACCACACACACTGCACCTTGAGCTCGACTTGCAGCCGTTCGCGCTGTGGCCGAACCTCCAGCAGTTGCGGCATTGAAGTGGCCTTGAAGAATACGGATCGACCCTGAAAACCAGGGGCCACACCTTTAACTCAGATGGACAGGAGAGACCCGCAAACGTGGCAATTACCGTTTCAGTTGAAGTTTTGTTTCCTCAACGACCCGAGTGCACTGATGTACAGAAATCACCCCTGCGGAGGAGAGTTTCTCTAGCGTTTCCTTAGGGCTAAGGCGTGGGTCAACCCCTCGCACCAGCCCTGTAGAGAACGCCAAGTGCGGCAGGTATAAATGCGCTTACCGACTGGCTTTGCAAAAGCTGTGCACGTTAACAAATACATGATGCAGGCCTGGTCGGCCGTCCTGCACACCACGCCTCCTCTACCGTACTGCCGGACATCACAGATTTTTAAGAAGTGAGGCGTGATCGCCTGTAGCGCAGTCTGAACCGCATCCGGGTTATTGAGTCGAAGGCGCCACCATCCGATGGAACCAAGGCCACGGGAATAGTGCCGACGCCACCCCGAAAGAAGGCGTCCAGGGGGAGTTGGTTAGGGGGGAGGCTGGCCGACCAGGGGGAGTTCCCCTGGCCAGGAGAGGACGTCGACATGCGCCCCTAGCGACCTGCAAGCGCCCTGCAAAAGCGAAAGACAATCAAGCAATCAGAAGCTAGTGATACGAACAGTCACCGCCCAGTGAGACCACGCCCGCCCACTCGGTCGAGGGAAAAGGGACACGGTCACGTTGTCGACCCCGCGGCCTCCAGGCGGGCGCGCACGTGTGTCCGGAACGCGCCCATGTGGACCCGGAAGGTGCCTGCGTGAAACAGGAATGCAGACTGTCTCCCAGCACGGGTTGAAAGATCTTGTACTGATGGCCGGAACGCGGAACCTCTGTCGAAGGCACGGCACTCGGGCAATTGTTCAATCCCAGCGTGACTGAAGAGGGCTACACTGATCCTGTACTTCGTCGCATGATGACCGGAACGAATACGTGGGGACGCTACGGTCGTCACAGCTTCTGGTATTCCTGTTCGAACACGTGGGGACGCTATTATCGTCGCTGCTTCCGGCATTCCTGCAGCCACGTTTCCCCCAGAAGGCTCACCCACCCTCGCGGTGGTACTCAGAGAATCCTCCCCATGTCCAAATTCGCCGAACTCAACAGCAGGAAGGAAGCGCGAGCACAACAGCACCCCCGCCGCCAGATATTGCGCCCGGAAGATGAACTGCTCGCACGTAGCTTGGCTGACTGGGCGTGCCAGGAAACATGCTCTATGGTAGTCTTGGGATGACCTTCAGAGCCGAAGCTCGGCATCGCTTCCCCTCGTCAGATGGCCGTTTTGGGAAATTCTCTGTAATGCTAGCCAAAAGTAATCACAGACGCCAAACCACACCCGACAAAAGCAAGTGCCCTCAGAACCCCCTCATCCCGCCAGACCAAAAGTCAGGGCCAAAACTGCATTTATCAAAAAAACTTCAACTAAAACTTGAAGAGATCAAATTTTTTGCCTGAATGAACACATGGTGTCTCCCGACGAGGAGTTCAGACAGGGCATCTGTCCAAGGCGTGTGCTCCCGCTCGATGCACACTTTGAAGCAAAAAAATTCGCTAAATGAAATCAGGTTGGTGCTTAGAGGGCACGCGGTACGGGAATAGGTGACTGGATTTGGCAGACGTGGCGTTCAATTTTTCCCGCCCCAATACCCAGAGTCAAGGTACGTTACACCACTCGCTCTTATTTATCCTTGGCTGAAATAAGGAAAACGTTCTCCTAGGTGTAATACCTGATTATGAACAACATTACTGCAAAGAAAGTGGGAGATATACGCTCTCCAGTAGAAAGAGAATATGAAATAAATCTCTAAAGCTAAAAATTTGGGGGGACATCCCCTTTTGGTAAAATCTTTACCAGCTAAAAGGCTAAGCTTAGCCCGTCGGCATTTGTGTGGAGCTTGCCTTTCTTGTAGCGAACCTCGAAGCTGTGGTGCTGGAGTGTCAGGCTCCACCTCAGTAGACGACCATTTTTGGGCGACATATTGTGCAGCCAAGTCTAAGGGCAATGGTCCGTTTCTACTGTGAAACGGGACCCGGAGACGTAGCATGCCAGTTTGTCAATAGCCCAAACGAGGCATGCGCATTTTTTTTCAGACGTGCTATACGCCTCTTCCCGCGTGCTGAGTTTGCGGCTCAAGTAAAGAACAGGCCGGGTGTGCCTGCCATCGCTTTCCTGGCAAAGAATAGCGCCTAACCCGCGGTCGCTGGCATAACATTGTATGATAAAGGGTTTCGAGAAATCTGGCCCTGCCAGTATTCAGCGCTCGCTTAGGGCCGTTTTCAGACCCTGAAATGCCTTCTCTTTCTTTTGGTCTCAAGAAAGATTGGTAGGCTCACTTTTTCTCAGCGCGTCGGTCAGAGGGCTGGCTACATCAGAGTAGCCCTTTACATAATGCTTATAACAGCCCGCTAGGCCAAGAAAAGCCCCGAATTCTGATTTTGTTGTTGGGCGATGGTAGTCCACCACGGCAGCGACTTGAACTTCTGCAGGTCTGCGTTTGCCTCGTCCAACCACGTGCCCAAGATAGTTCACTTCGGCGCACCACAGGTGGCATTTTCCCGCCCTTACCGTTAAACCAGCCTCAAGCAGTCGGCTCAACACAATACGCAAGTGTGCAATGTGCTCCTCCCAGTTTTGTGAGAAGACGGCCACGTCGTCAAGGAAGGGGGTGCGAAATCTGCAAGTCCCCGCAGCACTTGGTCTATTAACTCTGAAAAACAGTACGGAGCATTTTGCGAGCCGAAGCTCAAAATTACACCCCGAAACGTGGCAGCCGGGGAGATGAATGCTGCGTAAATGTTGGCGCGCTCAGTGAGTGCACCTGCTAGTAACCACGAACTAAATCCAGTGTGGATATATATTCTGATTGAGCGACTGTTACAACCCTCTCCTCGATGTTCGGAATGGGGTAGGTGTGGTCCACTGTGATTGAATTCAGTCTCCGGTAGTCCACGCAAGGTCTCGGATCCTTGCCTGGAACCTCTACAATAATGATTGGAGACGTATAGTCACCTTCGCAGGGCACTATGACGCCAAATTCGCTCATACGGCGGATCTCCGTCTCAATGATTTACTTTTGTCTTGGAGAGACACGGTACGGTTTGCTCGTGATCGGCTGTTTGCTGAAAAGCTGAATGTCGTGTTGGATAAGGGTTGCTTTTCCTGGCTTGTTTGAAAGCACCGCCCCAAACTCGCGGATGACGTTTTTCATGTCTCCTCGTTGACTTTCCGTCAAACGTGGGTCTGTGTCGATTGAATTTAGCAGCTCATTCGCTGCGTGCTCGTCCTCATGAAAGACATAAGGTATGTCTGAGATCTCTTCTCGTGGCATGTTCAGCGCCATGTTAACCATGGCCTGACGCTGCACATAAGGCTTCATCAAATTACTGTGGATTATGCGATTGTGTTTGTTCTTCATTTTTACCTCATAGTTGGTGTCCGAAATCTTGCACACTACCTTAGCTGGCCCTTCCCATTGCACCTCAAGCTTGTTCCTTTTTGACGGACGCTGCAACATCACCTGGTCGCCAGGTTGAAAGGTGCGCTTGCGTGCCGATTTTTCGTAGTACACTTTAGACAGTGACTGCGCTGCTCTGACATTTGCTTCCACGAGGTCTCTGGTTTTCGGAAGTCTTTCTAGTAGCTTCAGGACATATTCCACTACACAGGGATCCTCTCCGTAACCCTCCCATGACTCCCTCAGCATGCGCAACGTGGTCCTCAAGTCACGCCCATAGACTAGTTCAGCCGAGTTCAATCCTGTGCTTTCGTGGGGGACGGATCTCATTGCAAAGAGTGCTGCTGGAATGCAGCCTTCCCAATCTCCGTTATGCTCAAAACACAGAGACCTAAGTATCTGCTTTAGCACTGAGTGCATACGCTCGACTGGATTTGACTGAGAGTGGTGAATGGAACTGCGGATTATTTTAATCCCACACCGTTCAAAGCACGATGTTGCCAAGCAGCTTGTGAACACGCTCCCGTTATCGCTTTGTATCTCTGCAGGGAACCCCAAGCGAGAGAAAATTGACAAAAGGGCGTCTACAACACATGCGGAACATAGCTCCTTCAAGGGAATGGCCTCGGTAAATTTGGTTGCCACGCACAGTGAGGTCAGAATGTAGCGACAACCACAGTTGGACGCTGGCAGCGGGCCGACAGTATCTATTACGAGACGTCGAAAGGGCTCTGAAATGACGGGAACTAGTGTCATGGGCGCTTTCCACTTATCCGTCGACTTGCCGACCCGCTCGCAGGTGTCGCAGGATCTAATAAGCTGTTCCACATCTTTCCAGCAGCGATGCCAGTAATTTTGGAGGGCTAATCTACCTTTTGTTTTCTTTATGCCCAGGTGGCCCACCCATGTATTTCCGTGTGCGAGCTCTATAAGCTGCCGCCGGTACTTCTCAGGCACTAGGATTTGCTCACATGCGCGTCCCTTTGAGTCGCAGTATTTCCGGTACTGAAGGCCTGATTTTTCATAAAAGCTGATGTTCTTTCTGGCGACTCCCTCTCTCACCTTACTGCTTAGAGCTCTTACGATGGGTCGGTTTTCTGCTCTGCAATGAGTGCTATCCTATCAACCTTAGTCTACTCCTCCCAACAAGTCGAAGCATTGTGTTAATGTCCAACCCTTCGCGTTGGTTCCTGTTTCCCCATTCTCTTCGGAATCGGCAGTTCCTTGAATTTAATGAGCTACCGCTGGTTCAGGAACACCTTCATGGTCATGCTCATGCTGACTAGGCGGATCAGTTTTCCTGCAAGGATCCCCCGGCTGGTCGGGAGAAGGGTTCGGTGCCTGCTCATTTCATTTACCGGAGCGTAGTCGAGTTTCTTTGCGAGCTCTCGCGCTTGAGAACGTGTTAGCGACATGCAAGCCAAGCCCGAGGTGAAAGAGAGACCTTTCTCTTTCAGCAGCTGCTCGGATTTGTTCGAAAACAGGTAGGGCAAGTGTGTCGGCAAGTTTGCGCTAACTGCCGCTTCTCTGTCTAGCCGGCCAAAGGTCCCCTGCTTAATCCAGGCGCATTCAGCGGTATAGTCTGTGGAGAAAACACAGGACGTTTGAGCAACATCCATGGTAGCCGCTGGATCTCGCAGTGCTCTGAATTTCTTGCCATTTATCACCACGTCCCGCATGTATGGCTCCAGCAATTTAAGGTTTTCCTCCCACTCTCGCATGCACGCAAACGCCATCTTTTGCTGTTTGCCGTTCAATGAGACGTGACCCTGCTTGTTGCAATTATAGCAGACAATGGGCTTTCGCGCTTCAAACGTGCGAGCTCCAGGTGCCCGCTGTGTCGGCGAATCGGCAGATTTGGGTGACTGAATCTTTTTTTCGCTACCTCCTCCTTTTGATCCCGCATCCTCTGCTCGGTCAACCCGGCGTGCTGGTGGCACCTTTCGGTCGGGGATTCTCTTTAAATAGGTCTCTCCCTTTCCTACCTGTTATCGTACCCTGCCTTGCTTTGGATGTTTCGGCGAACGTAATACTCGTCTGCGAGCTGTGCCGCATTGTCTAGGTCTATATCTGTTGGCCTTTCTTGCAGCCATATTCTCAGATCTTCTGGAATCGCGCTATAGTACTGCTCTAGTGCGATGCACTCCAGGATCTTGTCATGACTTCCGTGCACCTCAGCGGTCTTAAGCAACTCGTTTAAGTTGACTTTAGCCGGTACGCGAAGTCAGTGTGCGACTCTCCGCCTTTCTTTGCCTGCCTGAGTCGCTGCCTAAAGGCTTCGGCAGAAAGCGGCTACTTCCTAAGCAGTGCGCTCTTTACCTTCTCGTAGTCATCACACTCTTCCCGTGAGAGGCGAGCCACCACTTCGGATGCTTCGCACGGAGGGAGAGGAAGTAACTTCTCCGACCAAGCGCTCTTGTCGATGTGTACCTTCCCGCATGCACGTTAGAAATTTACCAAAAAGAGTGCAATATCGCCTCCCACGCGGTATGGTGGGACGAGATCCTGCTATCTCTCCCTCCCTTGCTCCTCTACCGAAGCTACAGGGCTAAGACGCGCCATATTCCCTCAATTCGACGCGATTTCGAGCTCCTTCAATTTTCGAGCATGTTCTCTCGCTTTTTCCTCTGCCTCACGTACCCATCAACTCTCTTGAGCCAACCGAAGCTCTTTTTCTTTCTGCTCGCACAACTCCCGTCTTTTCTGCTCTTCTTTGCTTCCAACAATCGTTTCCCAAGCCTCGCCGACCTCCTCAACAGTCACCTCCTCCTGCCGAATAACCTCGAGAATTTATTTTTTTTTCTTTTCGCAGAACGTAGCGAAATCCCCAGCTCCTGGCAAATTTCGAGCAGCTCCTGCACTTTTAACTTCTCCATCGTGAGTTCCACCATGCGTTAGCAAGCCCACTAAAACAAAAGCACTAGCTTGATGTGGACAAAAGAGTCTCCCTAAATCAATTTCTCAGACAACAGGAATCCACACCTAGCATCTGCCTTTGCTAGTACGGTCTGGCGAAATGAACGAAAAACATTGGGCACTCACACTGCCAAGGTATAGCTGACACCCGTCAGTCCCGTAGCTGCCGAGGTCAGTTGGAGCCGTCATGTGGACGTCCCACTGTTGCCATCCAGTTGTTGCGATTCAGGTAGCAGCATCCCACCGCTGCCACCAGTTGTTGGAATTCAGATAGAGTGACTGGGGCGGAGAAGATATGAGGTCGATCGGAGGAAAAAAACTTGGAAAACTTTATACAAAGACTATTTACATCTTCTTAGCAGTCGGGACTCACTGGTATTTCTTAATAAGGCGCGGCTCTCCTCTGGTACAAAACCAGCAGCTCCTTAAATACTCTTCGTATTCCCCAGATCCCTAACTGGGAACATAGTTCGAAGAATGATGTCAATCACATGATGGCACTGATGGTACCACCCCCGGCAGGGCGGTCCTTAAGTTCTCTCGCAGCTCTGTCGAGGGAAAGGGAACAGGACCCGGTCACGTTGTCGTCCCCGCGGCCTCCAGGTGGGCGCGCACGTGTGTCCGGACTGCGGCCATGTGGACCCGGAAGGCGCCTGCGTGACACAGGAATGCACACTGTCTCCCAGCAGGGGTTGAAAGATCTTGCACTGATGACCGGAACGCGGAGGCTCTGTCGAGGGCGCGGCACTCAGGCAATTGTTTAATCCCAGCGTGACTGAAGAGGGCAACACTGATACTGTACTTCGTCGCCTGATGACCGGAACGAATACGTGGGGTAGCTATGGTCGTCGCTGCTTCCGGCATTCCTGCAGCCACGTCTCCCCCAGAGATGTGTGTGTGGGGGAGACGTGGCATTACTGCAGCCACGTCTCCCCCCACACACACACACGCGCGCGCACGCACGCACGCACACAAGTATGAAAAGAACAAAGTGAAGTTATTTGATATTAAATAAAAGCAAGTTAAACACAGAATCATGCTCGCCGGAAGAAAAGGTTATCGTGTTAGGGGATAAGCAGCTACCGGAGGATCCCCTCAGAGCACTGCGGCTCGGGCGGAAATACGCTTTTCAGCCATGCTTGTCCTCATACGACAAGATAGCTTCAGCCAGGTCAATACCTGGTCGGGCCCGACACCGTTTGCGCGCGCCTTGAATGGATGAGTCTGTTGAGTCGTTGATAAGACCTGCAGCCTTGATGGATGTGAGCTTGTTCCAATCAGGCATTTGGCTGATTGCTTGTCCCCCTGGAAAATGAGAGTGCTTATTTCGGATAATCAGGGCTTCTTTGTCGTCATGTGTGATTTGTTTATGACAAAAACGCGCTGTGCCATTAAGAAGCTTCACGTAGTCTCTGTCAGAACGGCTTAGGTCAAGCAGATAGCGATATTTATGCTCAAGCAAATGAAGTTGGATCGTCTGGCGACGGCGGGAAAGAGCGCTAGAGGCTTTCGTCTTAAGATATTTTTCTCAGTAAAAACACGAAAGCTTCAACTACCTTGCCATGCGATTTTTACTGAGGGCGAGTAAGGGTCACATGTTCTTTGGTGTTTCTTGCTCAGGTGCCTTTCGGTTTTAGTAATTTTTAATCCATTCCTGGCCCACAATTGTGACGAATCTTTTTACTTTTTGGAGAAGTCTGCCATGAGGAATGAGTTGAGGAAGAGGGAAGGAACCCAGCAGATAGAAAGTTAAAGGAAGGAGTGAAGACCTGTTACGCTGAGGTAGTCGCGGAAGTTGCCGATGAAAGGAATGTTCATAGCCCACTTCACGTAGTCACGTTCGCGGTTTCACCGCAGGCCCAAATCCGAGAGGAGGCGTTTTCTAATAGCTGCCGTCGCTGAATATCCAGCATCTACAGATAGGTAACACGAGGAGGTTAAGTGCTTCTATCTTGGACTTAAGTGATTGAATGCGTTCATACAACTGCAGGGACATTCAAATATTTTCTTGGAAATGGTCTTATTTTATCTGAAGTGAATTTCTCTTGGCTGAAAATTTTCTCCGGTCTTGGAGCAATCTGACATGAGTATTCGTTAAAGTGTAACGCCGGTTCCTTGACATTTTTCTCAGCCAAATTGATAGAAATATTGACGTGAATTTGAAGAGATTGTCTAAACATTTTTCGTTATCTAGACGATTATTTACTAGCGCCTTCTGATCACTTCAACTGCTGCAACGTTATGTTTTAAAGCTTTTTAAATAATGTGGACAAGGTTTTAACATCACTTTTAAACTTTCAAATCGTAGTTCCCTACGCTTCACTGATTTGTCGCTCCACTTTGATAAAAAAACATATATGATGGTGTTACCACCGTGGGTCAACTAAGCCTTTTAGTTCACTATCACTCCAGACACTCAGGTGCGGAAAAATTGGAGGGGACCCTTAACCTCTGCCTTAAGCGCATGACGCGATAGCGTAAAGCCGACACAGGATTTTCTTGTGAACGGGGCTGTTAAACGCTATCGCGATAAGCAGCCATGTCGCCAGAAAAAAACGCTTGCTGTATTCGAGCAGCGACAAAGCATGCCTGCGCAAGCACTGAGGTTTCGGACGCAGTGCCTCTGGCGGGCGCGCCGGACAACGAACTGTGCTGCTTCCAGGCTACCCTGGTTGTCGCCAGGCCAACAGCCTGTTCCGCATTGAAGCCGCAGATGACGCCGTTTTGGAAGTCGTGTGCGCTATAATAAAAAGCCCACCCTTAGCATCGCTTTAACGTCAGCATCATCATTTCTCATGAAAATAAAAATATGGTCAATTTCCGAAACGCCTTCAGCAGCAGAGCTAGCGAACGCCATACAGGCGGCTCGCACTGTAGCGGTGTGCCAGCGGCAGCTGCGAGGCCGTTGAAAATTGCTTCTATCACACTCTTTTTTTATTGGGAGAGTGCGCCTGCTGGCACACTGTTCGTATCGGTCTACGATCCTCAAAAATTATATATGCTTAACATTTCTTTATGCCTGGGTTTATAATTTGCATCAAGAATTAATTAGAGCTTATTTTTCTGACGCCGGCGGACGAGAACCAGGCAGGTGCCGGCTAGCCTGTCGGTCGACCGAGCGGGATGGATGGATGGATGGATGGATGGATGGATGGATGGATGGATGGATGGATGGATGGATGGATGGACGGACGGACGGACGGACGGACGGACGGACGGACGGATAAGGCTGAACCCTTAAAACAGCCAGTGGTTCAAGCCATCTGGCCATGACTTGTGAAATTGTACGCTTGTCTTGATTTTAGCCACCAATCAGATCACATTCGCTTGGTTACTTCTACCCGTTTAAAATCTACTTTTTCTTCACTGTCCTGAAGCCCCAATGCTTTGAATAAATCAGCCCCGCTGCTTTCCAATGTATTGTGAAGCCCTTTACAGAAAAGTGTCGTGTTCAGCCATTCCCTCCTCCTCTCCGCACGCAACGCACAACGTGTCTATTTTGTAGTACCTTACTCTATATGTCTTAGTCCGCATAACTCTAGTCCTGGCCTCAAACAACAAAGAGCTTCCCCTATATTTATCATAGATACTGTAAGGCTAAAGAAGAAGATGCGTCGGATGATTTGCAAAGACGAAGACGAGGTGACAGTGTTCTTGAGAGTTTTTGCCAGCGCTACGCTTGTGTGTCTTTTGCCGATCTGATCCCAGACTGCTGCCGTTGCCGTTCCCGTCGCCCCAGTACCTCGTAACAAACCCCCCGTTACATTTGGTGGAGGAGCCGGGTAAAAACATCGGCCCTGGAGCTCCGTAGTCGTGCTTTCCCGGCGCGCACGATGCCTGAGGACGTCCAACACCAGTCCGTACAAGTGGGCCAGGCTGTCATCTGTGCCGGCTCTCTTCGTCAACGGGACCCGACCATTTTCAGCGGGACTGACGAGAACGATGTGGAAGATTGGCTCACATCGTACGAGCGGGTGAGCGTATACAACAAATGGGACGATGTGACGAAGCTAAACAACATCATCTTTTATCTCGCCGGTGTGGCTAACCTCTGGTATCGCAACCATGAGGCAGATATTCAAACCTGGTCCATTTTTAAGACTAAATTTGCAGACGTATTTGGTCGACCGGCTGTCAGGCAACTCGGAGCCGAACAGCGATTGCGTGAACGATCTCAGCAGGCTAGTGAAAGCTTCACTAGCTACATTGAAGATGTCGTCGACTTGTGCAAGCGGGTCAACGCTCGTATGT
This sequence comes from Amblyomma americanum, assembly GCF_052857255.1. Classification (NCBI taxonomy): domain Eukaryota; kingdom Metazoa; phylum Arthropoda; class Arachnida; order Ixodida; family Ixodidae; genus Amblyomma; species Amblyomma americanum. Next base: position 80,035,187 of record NC_135500.1, on the reverse strand, counting down.
CGGAAGCCGACAAGATCCAACACATCTTGAAAGGCATCGATGACGACGCTTTTCAGATGCTTCTAGCGCGCGACTTGCGTACCGTTGCTGAAGTCGTCACGCTGTGTCAAAGCTTTGAGCAGTTGCGCAAGCAGCGGATTCTGACACGCCAGCGGCCACAGCAGGTTGAGTCGCTTGCTGGGCTCACGCCTGATCCTGACCCCTCGCTGCTACAGCAGATTAAAGACTTCGTGCGGGAAGAAGTGGCACGTCAACTTTCCTTTCTGCCGAGCGCTCACGACCGACCATCATATCTGACTCCAGCGCTCCGACATACAATTCAAGAGCAAGTTGCTGAGGCTCTTCCACCGGCTCATCCGTCACCACCTGTCACGGTTCCGCTGACATACGCTGACGTTGTCGCCAGACCACAACCTGTGGCGGCTCCGCTCACATATGCCGAAGCCGTCGCGAGACCGCCTCCTGTCGCGGCTCCAGTGACATATGCCGATGTCGTAGCAAGACCGCAGCCGCCAATCTATAGTGCGCCTCCGGCGCATTTGCGAGGGCCAGTGGCTTACCGACGACCTACTCCAAGGGTCAGCGATTCCTGGCGCACAACGGACAATCGGCCGATTTGCTTCTTTTGTGGTCTCCCAGGTCATGTAGCTCGGCATTGCTGCCGTAGTCTCCCGGACGCGGAAATTCCTCCCCAAGCTCCTGGGTACTGGCCCCCACCGAGTCAGTACTCTGTACCAGCTGCGCCGCCGCAAAGTCGTACTTCCTCGCCGGACCGTTCTACCCTCTCCAGCCGCCGGCCCTCTTCTCCACGACGCCGGTCTATTTCGCCTATGCGACGTCGCCCCACCGCTAACCAGGAGGAAAACTAGGCGCCGCAGTTCCTGAGGCGAGAACTGCGTCCACAACGAACTTCGAAAGGCCTCATCCGTCAGCCGCTAACCTCATTGTCGACGGCGTTTCTGTCATGGCGCTTGTCGACACTGGTGCTGCCATTTCCGTCATGGACGCAAAGCTGTGTAGTTCTTTAAGAAAAGTAAGGACGTCAATTGCTGGACTCTCACTGCGCACCGCCAGCGCTCAGAACATCCAGCCGTCAGCAGCGTGTACCGCTCGCGTTGTAATCCAGGGGACCATTTATGCCGTCGAATTCGTCGTACTGCCCTGCTGTTCTCATGCTGTTATCCTGGGCTGGGATTTCCTATCGCGCCATGCTGCTATCATCGATTGTGCTCGAGCTGAAGTCGAGTTCTCTCACCTGCCCGAAGCTGTCTTGGACACTGCCCCTCCTGGTGCCTGTGTTAAGGCCCTAGTTGCCGAAGACATTGACCTGCCTCCCTGCTCTTCCGTCCTCGTACCCCTCTCTTGCGGCCCTCTTCGCGACGACACTGTCCTCTTCACTCCGTCCCCTATCTTTCTGCACCGCAAGTGTCTGCCTCTGCCATACGCTGTACTGACTATATCCGCTGGCCTCTCCGTACTGTTCGTGTCTAACCCATTCTCGTTCCCCAACGCCTTGCGCCTAGGTGAATGTCTCGGCACGGTACAACCATTCGCGTCTCTGCTCATCCGCGAAGAGACGGACGACGCGCCGCACCTCTTCATAGCCGCACTCAGCCCACCTACTGCTGCGCCCGATCCCTCCTCAACCGAAGCATTCCTTCGCTCCATCGACGACAACCTTCCAGCGCCGCAAAGGGCACAGCTTCTCACTTTACTTAATCAGTTTCGCTCATCATTTGACTCACATCAAAGTTCCTTGGGCCAAACTTCCACTGTCACCCATGCCATCGACACAGGCGACCACGCACCGCTGCGACAACGTCCCTATCGTGTGTCTGTCGCCGAGCGCCAAGTTATTGAAGACCAAGTCGACAAGATGCTCCAGAGCGGCGTCATTCAGCCCTCAAGCAGCCCATGGGCGTCGCCTGTGGTGCTCGTCAAAAAGAAGGATGGCTCCATACGCTTCTGTGTAGATTACCGCCGCCTTAATAAGATTACGCGCAAAGATGTCTATCCCCTCCCGCGCATAGACGACGCTCTGGACTCTTTGCAAGGGGCCGAACTCTTTTCATCTCTTGATTTGCGTTCCGGGTACTGGCAAGTTCCTATGAAAGAAGCCGATCGCCCCAAAACCGCCTTTGTGACACCGGATGTCTTGTATGAATTTACGGTGATGCCCTTCGGGCTTTGTAACGCCCCCGCGACTTTTGAGAGGATGATGGACACCATTTTGCGCGGACTTAAGTGGAAGACATGCCTTTGCTACCTCGACGACATTGTGGTCTTTTCCCCGGACTTTGACACCCACCTCTCCCGTTTGAAGCACGTCTTGACCTGCCTCTCTGACGCCGGCCTGCAGCTGAACTTAAAAAAATGCCGTTTTGCCGCTCGTCAATTAACCATCTTAGGTCATGTTGTCTCTAAGCAGGGCGTCAGTCCCGACCCAGCGAAACTTCGTGCTGTGGTTGACTTTCCCAATCCTACCTCCATCAAAGACCTGCGCACCTTCCTGGGTTTGTGCTCATATTTCCGCCGGTTTATTCGCAACTTTGCGTCCATTGCTGCGCCTTTGACTCAACTGCTGTCTGGAAGTGCGGATTTATCACTGTGGTCTCCACCGTGCGACGACGCATACACCACCTTGCGCCGTCTCCTCACGGCGCCGCCCATTCTGCGCCATTTCGACTCGGCCGCTCCTACCGAAGTTCACACGGACGCCAGCGGTGTTGGCCTCGGCGCTCTCCTCGCCCAACGAAAACCTGGCTTTGACGAATACGTCGTTGCTTATGCTAGCCGCACACTCACACCAGCAGAACGCAACTACTCCGTAACTGAAAAAGAGTGTTTGGCGATTGTATGGGCCCTCGCGAAGTTTCGACCGTACATTTATGGGCGCCCTTTTGACGTTGTGACCGACCACCATGCGCTCTGTTGGCTTTGCAACCTGAAAGACCCCTCCGGCCGCCTCGCTAGGTGGGCCCTTCGCTTGCAAGAATATGATATCCGCGTCGTGTATCGCACCGGCCGCAAGCATCAAGACGCCGATGCACTGTCACGCTGCCCCCTTCCAGCCGAGATCGCCAGCCTTTCCCCCTCCGACGCTTCTCTGCCCTTGCTTCGCCTCAGCGACATGCCTTCAGCGCAACGCATGGATCCCTGGATCGCTTCCCTTCTCGACTTTCTCGCCAACCCGACGGCTGCTTCACCGTCACGTGCGCTCCGCCGCCAAGCTGCCCATTTTGCGATCCGTGACACCCTACTTTATCGCCGTAACTACAACTCCGAAGGTCGCAAGTGGCTGCTCGTTATTCCACGTCACTTACGCTCGGAGATATGCGCATACTTCCATGCTGCCCCCCACAGCGGTCACGCGGGCGTTTTCAAGACCTACACCCGCATACGGCTGCGCTACTACTGGCGCGGAATGTACACCTTTATCATGAAGTACATGCGCGCATGCATTCCCTGCCAACGTCGCAAGACACCTCCCCTTCGTTCTGCTGCTGAGCTGCAGCCGTTACCATGCCCTCCACGCCCGTTCGACCGCGTTGGCATTGATTTATACGGTCCGCTTCCATACACTGCAGACGGCAACCGTTGGGCTATAGTAGCGGTGGATCACCTTACACGATATGCCGAAACTGCTGCCCTTCCGGCTGCCACAGCGACGGACGTCGCCTCCTTCATTTTGCACCGATTCATCCTTCGCCACGGTGCACCTTGTGAACTGCTCAGTGACCGAGGCCGCGTGTTCTTATCTGAGGTGGTGAAGGCGCTTCTCAAAGAGTGCAACACGATTCACCGAACTACCACCGCCTATCATCCGCAGACCAATGGCCTCACTGAGCGATTTAACCGCACACTCGGAGACATGCTCTCCAAGTACGTCGCTTCTGACCACACGAATTGGGATCTCGTCCTTCCGTACGTTACTTATGCGTACAATACCGCTACGCAGTCTACCACCGGATTCTCTCCTTTCTTCCTACTTTACGGCCGCCAACCCTCTGCTACTATCGACACTATCCTCCCTTACCGCCCTGATGAATCCGAATATCGGCCTGTTTCCGACGCCGCGCAACACGCCGAAGCCTACCGCCAAATTGCCCGGTCACTCACCACTGACACCCAGCATCGCCAGCGCTCCCGCCTCGACCAAGACCAAACCCCACCGAACTACACTTCTGGTGCACTTGTGTGGCTCTGGATCCCTTCAGGAACTCCCGGTCTCTCCTCAAAATTTCTTGCGAAGTACCATGGTCCCTACCGTGTGCTGGAGCGCACCTCTCCGGTTAATTATATCGTGGAACCCCTCACGCCGTCTGCTGATCTCCGCCGCCGAGGCCGGGAGACCGTTCAAGTCCAGCGCCTCAAGCCCTACTACGACCCCGCCGTCTTGCCATCATCCTAAGTCGCCAGGATGGCTCCTCTTGTCCCCGGGGTGATTGTAACGCTAAAGAAGAAGATGCATCGGATGATTTGCAAAGACGAAGACGAGGTGACAGTGTTCTCGAGAGTTTTTGCCAGCGCTACGCTTGTGTGTCTTTTGCCGATCTGATCCCAGACTGCTGCCGTTGCCGTTCCCGTCGCCCCAGTACCTCGTAACAAACCCCCCGTTACAATACTTTCTTTGGAAATTTCCTGCTAGAAGATCCTGTATTGGTCAGCGATATTGTCAGCATCCCTGTCTTTCACAGAGCTTTCTCTGTTTCTTTAACCATTTTATTAACCGATAATTGCTGATTTGCCTCCCTACTGCTCCATTTCGTGTCAACATCCCTTATGTACAGGTATCTGAAAACTTTCCTAGCCAACCGCGTTTCCATTTTTCTCAATCGCTCCTCAAATGCTATCTTACTGCTAGCTTCTCTGCTCTCGAACGACGCCCATCCCATATCACCCTGTACCCCCTGATTTGGTGTTTTGCCGTGTGCTACCAAAGCTAGCCTCCCCAGCAAGACTTTGATTGAGCTAGTTGGTTGTAGCATGACATGGTTTACGCAAAAAGCGTGCAGGCGCTAAAAGACGGAGACAACACACACACAAGACAGGACTGGCGTCAGTCCTGTCTTCTGTGTGTGTTGTCTCCGTCTTTTAGCGCCTGAACGCTTTTTGCGTAAACCATAGCCTCCCCACGCTGCATTGTTTGATTTCCCACCATGCTTGAACATCTGATCTCATGCTCAGGACCCCATTGCCGAAAGTCAGACTAGGAACCATCACCCTTTTCCAGATCCCTCTTACCTCGTCGTACCTATTGTAATTCCACAGTGCCCTATTTTTCATGACAACTGCATAGCTAATAGCTTTGTTCATTACATATTTTTCATGCTCTGTCATATACTAAGCACTGTTATTTATATCCACAGGGAATATATGGCTCTGCACGACCCCATTTCAGCTTGTGTGCAGGTCAGGGAAATTCTGTATGCCTCCATGTGCACGGAGAGCAGCTAACTAACAGCAGGTTGGTCACAAAGCAAGCAGAGCCGCACACACTATCTTCCGTAACACCACAGCGCGCGCGCAACCTCGTCACAAAATGGCTCCAGCGGTAGAGTGTGCTGTGTTACCAGACCTCTGAGCAGTAGTTGCCAGAATGCCCGCCAGATGAATAAACAGGCCAAATTCTTCTGCAACGAAATTATATGACTCTGTTAAAGACCTAACAGCCTTTTAATGCTTGCAGATGGTTTCTTCTCGCGATAGAGAAACACTGCTCCCTGAGCTGTGCTTTGAATGCTCCGCAGCACGCAGAGTTCAAGAAATATTCATTCCACTACAAATGAACGCTGAGGCCTGTAGACTTTTGACGTGAGGTGTACACCTCCGAAATATTTTTCTAATATCAAGTAACTGTCAACTGTTGGTTGATCAGCGCCGTATGAGGCAGCACATCTGTAAGCTCGTTGAAAGTTGCGACATGCACGCAAAGCACAGGCCAGAACGGGGCCATTTCCGGTGCTCTGCTCAGCCCCGATTCTCTCCATCGCTTGAGCTAGCTGTGCTTGGCATACTTGCCGCGGAAATCTGCGGGGGGTCTCCAAGAGAAATCGGTGGATTTGATAATTTACTGGTTTACAAATCTTAAAGCCCGATTTCAACGGTCATGTAGAGTTGGATGCAAAACAAAAGCATAGAACGCTTGATGGCGCCGCATATAAGTTGCACAAACAGCCGGAGTGCTGTTAAGATTAGACATTAGAAATTCACACGCAGCTAAAGCAAGCGATATTACGAGTAACACACTGCTCAGAAATTGCTACGAGATTTAGGAAACAATTTTACACGCTTCGCCCTGATGAAGCAGACGCGCAATTTTCGAAATAACAGCAATCAGTTGATAATTGCAACCTAGAATCTCGAGATTGTCATTTCACTGTTTTTAGACCGTTAGTACTGGCCGCGTTTCGAGCCTCCGAATTAAGCTGATTCCACGGATATAATCCAAGATGGTGGCCTTCATAGAAACGACATTGTATCCCAGTGGCTGCCATGGTGACCGAGGTTGTTACTTAATGGGATAAAATAACAACAGGCGGCAGCGTCATCCCCGAGCGTTTCTTTTTCTTTTCTTCCTGACTTCCGCGAGAACCAGAATATACAAAAACAAAAGCTTACAGGTCACAAAAACGAAACAGTAACAACAATATCTGCCTAGTGAAATGGCCTCGTCATGCTAAAATTATCTCAACTCCACTAAAGGCTCCACTCTTGTGAGCCACTCCGGAGCTTCAGGAGAAAGTTTCTGTAAATCAATAAACCCATGCATACATTCCCCCCCCCCCCCCTCAAAAGAATAATAATAATCTGCGCGGGTCGTGCACCAGGATCGTAATGGCATCCTGGCATTCTGGAACGCAAAATACAATCGAGGCCAGTTAGTATAATTAGGTTGTACGGTTCCACATTCTGACACTTTACAGGTGCGTTCCTAATACTGTGCGAGTCTGGCGGAAATTCCTTCTTCAGTGTCCTTTGCAAGACAGCCCAAAAGCATACCCCCTAAATACAATGCAAAAAAAAACGTGGAGTATGGTTTTTGCCTGCATACAGATTAAACAATGTGATCCCAAAGGTAGAAATAACTTCTTCCCCTCCAAAAACTTAACTGGCAGTGCTTCAGCATGTAACTTAAAGCGAAATGTTCTTGCACTTGGCGGCACTTCCATCGCCTTCACCCGCTTAAGCACGTCGCTGCAGGCACTGTACATAAGTTGCGGTAGAACTACATCGCACAAATATCAATACAACTTCTTTCTGCTAACCGAAGATAAATATTCATACGAAAACCGAACACACAGCAATCGAACGGCCCTACAACTTCTCTAAAATGGCTAAAAATGCGTCCCCGGGAACCTTTCGTTTGTGACGACGAAGTCGGGCATTGCATGGCCGAGCCTTAATTGACACTCAGTGTGCACCCACCAGTCGAAACTAACAGATGTCGGTCCTGTGTATATAGCCCGGTCTGGCAGGCGTCAAAGTCAGGCATTCAGTCCCGGCATTCGTGTAAAATTTGTGGGCCAACCGTATTCCGAAAAATGTTCCGGATGGTGTCATACGGTTTCGCGTTTTGTGAAACATAAACTTACTTGTTAAGTGGGAGTCTAACTCACGGCAGGCATTCGTACCGGTGACCTAAGTTATGCTCGATATTCGATCGGTGTTAAGCGCCGCCTCATTTTTTTTCCTTGCTGCGGTTCCAAAAGTGTGCGGCCACTCTTCGGGGCGCGCAAGGAACATGGAGAAAGAGCGTGGACTCAAGACTAGACAGTTTGGCTGTAACTCTGGTGCCGTAATCAATGACGAGCGATTAGACATTTGTCTGCCTTTATTTTTTTCTTTCCGATACAGAAAGCCGGTGCGAAAGCCGAGTAATCACAACGTAACCGTCCCCCACGTCGACGATAGGCTTCGCTAACCACCGCACTCACCGGCTAACCATAGGGTGCGACATGTAGTCAATGGTGCGGTCCGGTCGCCAATGAGACAATGGTCAGATCGCTTCCTATGGACGCATGAAACACTCGGGTACGTCATCAAATAGCAGTGACCACTTACTTCCAGAGGAAGAAATGGATCCAATATAGATAATCGATTATAGACGTCTATAGATTACAGCCCCTGACCTTCTTCGAACAGTTCTCCAGCAGGCCTTCTAGACCGTGCAAGACCTATACTGAAAACGAATATTTCAAAAGCTCTTGTCATACAAGCATAGCAGACAGAGAGCGTGCTTCAATCGGTTGTGCTGAGCACGTCGACTGTTCTATATATAGAGACTTTATATTATGTGGCATGAGCCGCTTCTACGGAAAGGAAAGAATATTTGGCGACTGCGATAGAAGGCCCGGATGGCTTCAAGCAAGCTTTCCTGCAGACATGTTGGCCGCCATGGTTATCCCGCGCACTTGAAGAGAGAAACATGAGGCACACATTACCTGACATATTGAGCGGCGCTAAGGTTCACAATACAATGTTTTTTTTTAGTTATACGGCACAGCACTTAAAGACCTTTTTGTTTGGTTGAGCGCCGCTGTCGTTCAAGCCTGTCGCCAAAACCGACGGGTGACAACCGCCCGTAGGGTGATTACCTTGGAAGAAGAAGCGCGGTATTAGCGACAGAATGAGGCACACATACTGACGTGTGGCTGGAGAGGAATGCGGGTCAAGCGCCCGTTCCGTGAGTTGAGCGTCGGTGTCACTGTCGGCGTAGACTGTCGGCCCAACCGCCACAGCGAATGATGTTGACAGTGTAGTGCGCACGCTCTCTGCTTTGCACGATGGTCCATGCTGGGCAGTTCTGTCTGAACATCAGTGATGAAGCCCGCAGACATACATCGTTTTCCCCGGCTACTAACCGCACCGCCTGAGCTGCGGCTTCGTTGCGCTGCCGGCAGTGGTGCACTCCGCTACCGAGTGAGCCCAGGAGTTCCCGTTGCACAATCAGAAAGAAGCCCAGCGACTCCGCCTAGAAGAGCTGGCCGGCTGTGCGGAAGACAGTGATGCCAATTCTAAAGCAAAACTCGCAGAGATTGCGGTTGGAAGCGAGATTTTCGATCTGTACATTAGACACAATCCTTTTGGTAATGTGTGTCTCAATTTTTTTATTTAAATTTATCCTGAAAAAAACAAAATACGTTGATAAATGCTCTGGAAATTCGTGGTAGAGGGCATCGTAATCGCCCAGCGAGTTTTATTTTTCTCCAGCTTATCAATCGTGCTGGCTATTCCTGTTTTTGTAAACACGTGAGAACAAAAAAAGATAAAGCGGAACTTTATTGCAGTGTGCAAAAGACTGGACAGAAGAAAGACGTCTTCCGGTCAAAGTTAGCATGCTTAATGAATCACTCTCATTGCGCACACAGTGTACGATATGTTGCACTGTACAATAAAGTTGGAAACTGTGCGAATTGTACTGAATAAAAAAAATTGGCTGAAAATAATCTGCGCTCCAAACTTACTTGCGCTCCCCCTGAAGAGCCAAGGTCCTTACTTCGCATCGTTAATTAAAAGAAAAGTCTAGGAATTCAACCCGGGTTACAGCAACCATAGAGCGATGACTGTACGATATATATTTTCGAATTCAACCCGTCGACATTTATTCAACGTTATATCACTCGCAATTGTAGCCTAAGTTCAATTTTTAGTCACATTTACCTAATTAACGGCAATTAAGGTGTTTAATTAGTACAGTGTGGTTGTACTCGATATAACCTATTCAAAAATATACGACTCGACGTAATAGCGTGAAGTTCATTTTTGGTCAAAATTAAATAAAAATGAAAATCAAAATTCGTTTTTGAAGAAAGGAAATGACGCAGAAACTGTCTCACCTTATCTCGGCGGACACTCGAACCGCACCGTATGGAAAGAGATAAAGGAAAGAAGAAAGGAAGAAAGACGTGCCGTAGTAGAGGTCTTCAGAATAATTTCGACCATATGGTGATATTTAAAGTGCACTGACATCGCACAGCACGCAGGCGCCTTTTAAGGTTAGTGTCGCCTCTACCGAAACGCGGCCGCCGCTATTAAGTTCGAACCCGGTTACTCCGGGGCAGTAGACGAGCGCGTTAGCCACTGAGCCACCGCGGCGGGCCTAACGAATCAACGTCATTGATTATGACGTGTAAGTGCAATTGTACTTTACATAAGCTATCCAACCATATGTAACAGCATTGTAGCTTAATGTTCCAATTGGCAAGCTGTAAATACGACGCCTAATTAGTACGGTAAATTGATTGCAGCGGTGGCCTAGTCGTTTGAGTATCGGCTCCGCATGCGGGAGGTGCGCCGGTGATACAATGGGTACGGGAGGTGATACAATGGGTACAAGCTTTCTCCTGCCAGGTGATCGGCTGCTCTAGGGTGAAACGCTTGGGAAACGGGACTTAGCCCCACCTTGAGAAAAAGAAAAACCTTGTGCCGTGGCGCTCGTTGGCCACGGCTGCCCATGAGTCAAAAAATTTCATAACCATCATCATCATCACTACGGTCAATTCGAGTACAGCTGGACATGCGCTTAGGCTAGAAAAGAACATTCAAAATACATTTGGTTTTCTTCAAAGTGTCTGTCTTGAGCGATAACACTTGGCTGTTGGTCTTTTATGCTTCTGAATTGATACGTTCTGTATTCATTAATCACTGCAGGCGCTATTTTTTTTTCAATCCGTGTCGCTTTCTGTTGTAAAACCTTTAGACTCCATTGCGTTGTATATATTTTTAAATCCGTGTTGCTTTCAATTGTATAATGGTATTCTCACTGTATGTTCTTTGCTGCAAAATTGTTCCATCTACAGCTTTAGTTCTACAGTAATCATGAAGGGTCCGTTGCCCGGAGACAGGGTAAGAACCTTGTTAAGCTGCTCCTGTAGCAGCTTTTTGTTATTTCTCTTGCATTTGTTTCTGTAACGAAAGAAATGCAAAATAAATTGAATAGAATAGAAACATTGGTCCCGTTAATCCGAGGTCAAGTTTTCGGAAGGGGGGGCCAAATTCGGGGATGGCGCGGCAACATTTTAGTTATCACCATCGTGTTACTCACGCTCAAATTTGGTTAAGCCCTCCCTTAGCTCGGACCAGCATAAAATTACCGGCTAGGAAGAATCTTCATTGTTGCGACACGCATTTTGATCTTTTTTAGGCTGAAGGTCATTCGTTAGCTGTGGACAGGTCACGTGTTGCTGCGCGGAATGGGCGACTAGATTAGAGCTATGGCTTTAAAAGTGCCACGGTCTCAACGTACCTAAACAGAGTAGATATGCGAAAGCATGTGTTAAGCCTGGCTGGCTCAGGGTTTTGATTTGCTGGATCGTCGGCACATCTGGAGACCGTATTTGACTCTGGTTAAGCTCTGACCGAGGTTGATCTGATCTCTTTGCTCCGCAGTTGGAAGTTGATGAGGATGACGACGTGCAATGCACAGCGCGTGTGTTGCAGTTTAACACAATGCGCGACCGACTGCGGCAATAGCAGAGAAAAGCAGGCTGATACTTTATTTGTGGATTCAGCTCATGCAGTAAAACTATGATACCGTCCGACACATTCGAGGAAGCTGTCGAAACCAAAATACTGCGAATCAATATGAATGCTGGGGATCAGTTTGGCGGAACAAGGGTATCGATCTCATTGTTTTTAAGAAATGTGTCATAGCACTGGTCAGACGGACAAATAATGTGAAATAGTTTGCTAGAGGTCACGCACGAATATAGTCAGCAACAGCTGCTTGAGAACATGCTTAACGTCTTTGGTAATGCTTCGCATCAAATACAGTCCGTAAAGACCGTAGCGTGTCATGAAAAAGAAACAAGACGCCATAAATGCAAAAATACCTCAGAAAATAAAAAGTGTCAAATCATGTAACGTTATTTAGGCTTCCAGAAGTCTTAACAGAGGCTTCCGGATTGGCATGCTAGTTAAGAATGAAAAAGTTCTAACATTTAGGCTAGCTAGCCAAATGAAGCTAGCTAGCTTTGGTACTTGCATACCGAAGTGGGATATCCAGAAGCAAGTTTCAGGAGACTATTCTCGAACTTCGCGCGCATTGATGCAAGCAGCAATTAGGCAATATCTAGATCTGAGACATTACACTACAATCACTCGTTGTGAGCGCAGGAGCAGCCGCTACATGCCTTAGCAACGTTCGTCCCTCGCCACATATTACACATCAAAAAACGAACACTTGTTCACCGGGTTCATTTTGGTTCCTTTTCCACACCCGTACACTTGAGCGAAAGCCTCGGAAATCTGCACCATCTTGTTACAATCCACCGCAAGCGGTTCTGTTGAGTCCATTCCAGCGCATGTCATCAAGCAGAGCGTTAGGAAGAATACTTTCTCTTCTGGAAGATCAGAACCCAGCGGTAGATGCTCCATATTATCGTGGAGACGGGATGCCTTGAATGCGGAAAAGGTGGTCTGAAGGGCAGGTATCTCCGGAAATAAGCTTTTGGTGCCATTGAGTTCGGAGCAAACCTGTCTCGTGCGATACGACAGAGCCGTGCACTCGGACAAGATGGAGGGGACGATGCTTTTGTTGGGTGCCCATTTCAGCCCCTCGCCGTCTAATGATCTCACAAGCTGGAGCGCCATGAGAAAACCAAGGCCACCGTAGAATATGGCAGCCGTCCCATCATGGTAGTATGCAGGTGGAGTAGCAGCACCGAGCGCGATTTTGACGTTGTTCAGTAAGTAGTCATAGAAAAAGTATAAGGGGAAGTTGCTCCCGGGGAGGCCCAGGGCGTCTCGGTAGTTCTGCGTTGGTTCATTTGCGATGTGGTACTGCGTGAAGTCACCCAAAACTCGAAAAGGGAAGCATTTTCTGATACGTCAGAGTAAGCATCCTCCAGCACATCATCGCGCAGAAGTGACTCCGGTGGCCACATCTGCATCTCTACGAGGGCCAGTTTCTGGCTGACCAGCGCCTTGCTCTCATTGTCCATCCAGCGGGAAGCGTTGACCTTGCTCAAAGCCGTGGAAACTAGGTTGATGAATGCTGCGGTGATTAAGCGGCGGTCTTTTACAGTGATACGTGAGACAGTGGTGAGGGACAGGACCAGTACCTTGAAAGATGCCTCCACGAGGTGTGCACAGTACGCCGGGCGGAAGATCTCCGCCTTTTGCTTGCTCCCAAAGCGTGCGGTCATGAGCGCGATTTCCGCGAGTGGAGAATAGAACTGCACCAGCTGCCGCGCCAAGAGTGCCTTCAAATTCTGGTCGCCGTACATGACTACGAGGCTGTTGAAAGCCTGAAGCTGCCCAATATCGCTAAGAACGACCTCGTCATCCGGGGTCAAACTGGGCTGCAGCTTAAGGCCTTCGTCGAACAGTGGTAGCCAGAAGGCAGTAGAGGCGTTCGGGACACGCCTGTCGACTTCGCGGAAGGAGAACACGGAGGGAGTTGGGCTGAGAGACTTCGAAACACTGTTCAGTTTGGAGAGCACAGTGTGCTCCAGGACACGCATCTCGTCGACGGCAGCCTCGTTCACATCGCTGTCCGCAGTGTAGGCAGCGTAGTACGACTTGTAGTAGAGCAGGTAGTCTGACACGACGCGACGGTGGTAGTTCAGGAGGATTGGCACGTAGGTACCGGGTCGTACAACGACTCGCCGCCGTCCGGAGGAGCTGTCCTCCAATACGCTGATTGCGAACCAGAAGGGGACCTGCCACCGGAAAGCGAGAGACAGCGCCACACTGAATGCTGTAAGTGTCGTGTTTGAAGCTTTTGGCCACGCGAGACGTAGATCCTGGAGGAAGGCGCGAAGCAGGGGCAGCTGGGACCCGTGGACAGGGCGGCGGCCCCTGCACATTTCGTACATGGCTATCGCCTTTCTCCCTGCTGGAATCTTCGTTGTGCCCATGCGCAGGGTCTTGCCAAACTCCTCGTACCATTTAAAGCGCAGGCCCTCGATGGTCGACTTCACATGCCCGCCAAACCTCGCTTGGAGAAATCAGGAGCAAACGAAAGCCGAGAAATCGTCGCAGGGGTCGATCGCCGAGTTGATTCTTCGGAGCAGGCTGGCGTGATGAATACAATCGGCGGTGTTGCAAACCTTGGCGTCCTTCATGAAGTGAGCGAGTATTGTGATTGAGACGGCTACGATGGCGAACATTCCTACGGCCAGGATCACTCCTCCACCGACCAGTGCCGGCGCTAACTTCTTTGAAGCTGCGATTTCGGCCCTCGGGCTTTGTCTCTGCAGTGAAAAGTAGCCAGAGTTGTAAAGTAGCGGACATTCAGTTACCCGAATATTTTAGTTTCTTGTAGCCTTCCTGAGCTGAGATTTGATACCATAACTTTCAGCGAGCCACTAAAATATATTGTTTCGAAAACAACTGAAACTGAGTTCGCTTGTGCGGACTTCTGACTTCGCTATGGCTTCTGTGCACACAGAAGGGATGAGTAAATTAATAAGACACTCAGTACATACAGCTGCGAAACTCTGCGTGCGACTGTTGCAGCTAGACTATTTGCTATTATTTATTAGCAGAAATTGATCAGCTATTTGTTCATTTATGAGCAATTATTTCTTCCTCTCTGGCCTAGAATCTTTTTCTCACCCATGAGCATATGCGTGAGTTCCGTTTAGTGTACGCTTATGAAGCCGTCGGTGCTTTGTGTTGTTATGCGGGGGTGCTGTATAATTATCGAAGTGAGGCGTCTGCAGATACCAAATATCTTCAGAAATAATGTGTAAAAATTGTTCGCTTTCGACTAATACAGCCACTCAGATAAGAAAATTACCTGGCGTTTTTTTTAAGCAATGCGCCGCAATGAGCTTCCAAAATTCGCACATTATAAACCCTTGATGCTTTCCAGGGCTCAATGTACTCTCTCACTGTAAAGAGCGGAAGTGAGGACTTAATGCATTGCAAGAACGGCCTGACTTCACAACTTTTATTTAATGGTATCCGCGCTCAGATGGTTGTGCGGTGTTTTTTGCTGCTGAACGGGCCCCGCCTTCATCGCTTTATTCCAAGAGTCGGGCAGCGCGTATGCTTTACCTGCAGGCTGCTTTTTTGGCATTGGGAGTCTCCACCATTAGTCGTTGTTAAAATGACATCGTGCGGCTCCCATCGCCACAGTGGCGGCGTTACGTGCCGTCACGTAGAGTCGAATGTTTCTCGGTGCTGGGCAGCGCGTCTGACGTCTCTCTCTGCTTCCGCTCTTTGCCAGGCCGTAGCCATAGTCAGCTCCTCAGCGCCCTTAGAAAACATTCTCGGCTCAGACCTTACGGATGAACGATGACCTACAGCATTGCACGGTAGAGTAACAGGTAGAATACTCAGTGCGAGAGGCAGTGGGAATGGCCAAGTCGTCTGATCAGGCATCGAGAAACGACGCTGCGCTGTTTAGGGTTTTGCTACTCTGAAGGTGGGTTTGGGCTAGTAGTTCGATCGAGCTTGTTCTGTTTTTCAGCAGTCTGGCTGAAACGAACATAGCGCTTCATAACACTTATTTTACTTTATTAGGCGGGAGGAACTATGTTTTTCAGTGCAGGACACTGACGGTGCGAATAAGTAATATACTGAAACAGCAAGCAAAAATAACTGTGCTTTTTTTTCTATACCTCTAAACCTTGCGTACTCAATATCTTGGGACAACGCATAAAAACTCATATGTCTTGCATTCACCATCGTGATCACCATTATCTGAGCTATGCCGTCTGAAGAAGAAAGACCTCTCCATATCTTTGCTAATAACACGGTCCTATGCCACCCGCGGCCGCCTTATGCCCCAAATTTCCTAATATTATACGGTGATGTTACTTTCTGCCACCCTCTGTCACGCATGGCTTGTCTTGGAATCCGCTGCGTTTCCCGCAAAGCAAATCCTATGAATTATTTATGAATGTAGAAACTTGTTCTTTGGCTGTTCCTAACGTTTTTAACGCTTGCCCGGCAGCAGGAATCATATTTTTGGCTGAGAAAATATTTTAGAAATTTCCAGCCTCCAGATTCAGACTAGCTACTTCCATAACAATAATATCTGGTGTCTGCCATTACTCTAGTGGCAGTACAATATAGCCTTTGGGGTCAGTGCTTACATTTCAGTGTCGACGCAGACAAATTTGCAGCATTTCGGCATTTTGTTTGCGGGATTTGCTAGCTTATAAACGCCATGTCTTCGACTAGAGTGGTGTTCTTATTACTATTCTAGCGTAGTCGGTCAACAAAAGGCAACTTAAGTTCGTCTTCAATGTGCCTTTAACGAGCATTGCTTCTCTTGCCTTTGGATTGCGTGCCCTGCGCAAAACCATTTGTTCTTCATTTCGAATAGGATATCTTTGAACCACGTTTGTTCACCGCACTAATATGCTCCCTTATTTTCGCCTATTACGTTAACCTATAAATTCCTTTTAATAGCTCGCAGCGGTGGCCGCAATTTTAGTTGAACCTTTTCGTAACCGCCCACGCTTCTGCCCCATAAGAGTGCACCGATAAGAGACAGATCCCGCTTTTGCGGGATATGCTGGTAAACTCTCACTCATCTGCTATGAGTAACCGCCAAAGCCACTTCGCCTCATTCCTAAGGATGTGATTTACTCTCATGGCCCGGATCTGGTGTCACTGCCTGCCTTAGGTGGATGTATTCCCTCCTTGGCAGCCTTAACCATCTTATCCACATTACAAATTGCTTCGCTCACCTGTCTCTAAACGTGTACATCTAATTTTTGCCTACGCCTAGTTTTCTCTTGGACGCTTTTAGCGTACACCTGTTTTTAGAGCATGCTGCATTCTCTAAGATTACAGTTACTTACACCAGTTATCGGCCCATTCTATTTTATCTGTGGGGTTAGATGCTTTCACGATTTGCCGCTTCCTAATAAGTTAACTTTCGCCTTTTCTAACAGCTCGCCGGTAACCTGTCAAAATCCTCAATTGCTGTTCGCTCCTATTGCTGTGTTGATGGTTGGCTTCGGTAGTAGTCTCTTCCTACTCTCTTCAAGCCTCGGCTAGTCGGAACCTGACCATCCTTATGGTCACTACATTTCACCTTCCCGAGAAGCTCCGCATCCTGCACGGTTACAGACTCCACGTGCAATATGAAGACTTTTCCATTTTCAGCTTCACAATTCGGGCTTTACACCGTCCGCTTTCCCCACGCGGGGAGGGTTGGCTGAGCTAACTACCCCGTGTGGAAATAAGTCAGAGTTCTGTGGTCTCATTTTAATGAAGGGCAATTAAGAAGGCACGCGAGAAGTGCGCGCTGCTGGTGCAGGTGAATCAACTGGGAGTCGTGCACTAAGGCGCCTCTTTCTGCCTTTATCAGGTTAAGAGGTCTATAAGAGGGAGATAATTAACGTGGCTTTCTTTTCCTCAATAAATGTTTGCTTCCTTTCATCGAATTCGTGGAAATTACGGAATTGCAAGGTTTTCCTATGCAGGAGAGGCGCGCCGTTTAGGAGGAAGGGAGCAGACGCTTTCCTTCGTCTCTAAGGACGAGTAGCCAAAGGGTGAGGTTGGGCGAGCGGACGCTGATTGGCCGAAAGGGACGACGGGCAAATGCGCCGAAATCGTTGTGGACCGGATGGGACCGGAGGGAGATGATACAGAGCCACGACCGCGAGAAGACGAAAGGTAAACACCGCTCACACATATCTCCATTTTCCTTTGTTGTCGCCATCTTGCCCCGTCAGCCGCCAGACATAGCCAAACGATAAGGATCGCGGACAGTCAAAAGATGTACCAGTTCTTTGCGAAAGCCAGGTAAACATTTGGCGCCAGGCAACTGTGTTGTATCCTTCACGTATACCCGCGGTGTCGCCGTATAAAGACGGTCGCACGTAGTGTGCGCTCCCGGGAGCTCGGAGTTCAAGACGTAGATCTCGATAAAGGTTAGCGGAATAGTAAGAATCCTAACCATATGAACATGCCGTAGCGGTCATTCCTTGAATCACCGTTTCGACCTACTGTAAGCAATGCGACGGGCTCATCTCCTTTATCAATCGCATTTGAACGGTAATGATACAGCGCAGCGTCTTTCACCACTCATTTCGTCTCCTTGTACTTGCAAAAAAGTTGCTAGAAAAGCATCACAGCACTTACGATATCAATCTTCTCAATGAATGACTCATCTAGCCGTGCGTATGAAGGTGCTTTGATTCCAGGCATCTTGGAACGTCGGGACTGCGGATGTTTGGCGGTTGGCTCTCTCCCTCGCAAAAGCGACACTTGTGACTTCTCCAGCTGGGACGGAGACCTTGTGGCTGGTGCAGTAGATTGTGCGGAATCGTCCGCCTTGGATGAGCTAGGCTTCAGCCCACTCGGCTCTTGGAAGAATTCTCGCGCTGTGGACGATGAAGCCGATGTCGGCGGCCCGGATGTCGCGGCTTGAGCTATGTCGACCTCTGGATGCCTGTTTGGCACCTCAGTGTTGCCAGGGCACTTCGAGGAACAAAGATCTGCGGATGCACTGGCCGAAACCATGCTTGAGATTGAGGTGGGGTTCACTGGCGTTGTAAGGGCGGAGTCGGCCCGTGTTCGCTCGTTCGTGGGCTGTGTTTTTCCTTTCACCGTCAGTGACTGCGAGTTTTGAAACAACATGAATGCAGTGTCTTTATTATAAAAGCGGGTATTTAAACCGAATGAGGTGGTGTCGCACTACGGATCTGTGCAGATTAAAAAATTTCGAATAGTGACTCGAATATTCGCCTCTTTTATCCAACCGAACAAATCGAGTAGTAGGTATTCAAAATTGTTCGTCAGTATTTGAATATGCTCTCAAGTTCAAAAACAGTTTCGGGGCAATTTTGCATGAAGGAACGCAGTAGCTTTTTGCTATGACTATTTCTGCCTGGATAACTATTGCCTAGATAACTGCCTGGATAGATAAGATGCGCTGGTGACAGTGAGGAGTGGACTACAAAGCGTAACGAGTGATATTAGCCTCTAAAGATATACATGCACGTGGTCAAAAAAAAAAAGGCGGTGTCTCCTGGCGACCGCTGGAACAACGCAGGCAGAGGTAAAGTGAAACTTTTATGAAAGCTGTGAACGTTAAGAATGGATGTCTGAAAATCGGATTCAAACGTTGATCACAGTTCCAAGTCACTACTGAAGCACCGCGCAAAAGTAATTGAATTTTAATGGCAAATCTTCAGTGAAGCACACTTTGCTACCTCTTGCGTAGTAACGGAGACAGATTTTAGCGATAACACCAAGACACCTTCTTAGACGTAGTAAACAGAAAGCAGTGCTGTCTGACAGTTTGAAGGCGGAGCCTCAGAGTGTAATCTGCTCTTAAAAAAAGTGTCGAAATAAACAGCCCTAACTCCTTTCCAAACTCCTGGGTCACCATTTCGAGCGCTGCCCTTCTACTCAAGGCGCACTAACGCATCGCGCGTATAGTGAAAAAGGACGGCATGTCCACATCTGTCACTAGAGACGTTTGTGCACATATGAACTCTAATTCGAAAATCCATGGGCCTGTTAAAGAATGTGCGCCATTTTATTAGAACCGCTCTTGCGCAGCAAAGATCATTCAACTGTAAGAGAGTGATGTGCCGCTGCATTTAATGGCACGAAGAACTTGTTACAGAGCTGTAATTCTAACAATAGCACGTAGTTTGTTGCCTTTTATTTACGGGCAAATCAAGTTGATTGAAGCGGTTATTTGGATTATAAATTTTGTAGCACGTGCTGTGAAAACGATGTGCAGCTCGGCTGACGGCTGTCTAGTAGAGGAAGGTCATGCCGAATGGAAGAATGTGGCCATCGGCTAATTGGTGCTTCGGACTACCACAAAGGCCGAAATCATGAATTTCTCTTTGGTGCGAATTTCCCGAGCATTAGACCGCATAGTTGACTGGCACCCGCACCCGCCTAAAGTAATGTGTCACAACCAGCATTAATGAGATAGGGTATATGTGGTCGCCCCTGATTGAGAGCTGTCTTGAAAATGGGCATATGGGCCATTACGCATTAGAGACGTCCACCTGGACCCAAATACCTGCCAGTATCGTATTTCAAGGGCGCAAGCGGAATGCGCGAAGTCGAGATTAATTTTGTTGAGTCTGTTGATACCGTTTTACTCACCTTTAATATATCTACAATACTGGGACTCAAAGAAGAGAATGAATGTTTCAAAGACTATTATACGAACCTAAATAGAAGTACGTACTACACTGATTTCAAACCGCATGGTGTGGTGTCGGCGCGCCTGTCGCAATGAATTCTATGTTACTGCTCACTGAGCTCGAGGTTCAACCTGAAGCAGGAAAAAGCCGTTTCCAATGTTTGTGCACATGCTGTCATTGCTGCATTTAAAACTTAAATACAAATCTAAAATAAATGCAGATATATCTTACTGTCCTGTGGGCGTCGTGTAACCAGGGCGACGTGTTTGTAGACGTGGGCTTGGAGGACCGTGCAGCCGTGGAAGCTGAAGGCTGTCCAGGAACATCCTCGCCGCGTTGCCCGGCCTTCGTGCTTCTGTTGGGACAACGTTTGGGCGAGGGCGTCGTGGTGTCCAACGTCGACGCCGGTAGGCGAATCGAAGGCGTTGTCTTTGCTCCTGAGTCACGTTCTGTAGACTGCTGCATAGTAGCCGGAGCTTCTCCATCTATGACATGTGGGTGCTGCTGCTGGTTTCCGGCGCCAACGGACTGGAGAGCACTCTCGTGAGCAGGAGAGCCAGTGCCCGAAGGTCCACTTGATGAGGCCAGTGCGCTTGCTTCCGAGGCCTTGGTCCGGCGTTGGTGTTGTTGCCGTGACCTCCCACCGTGCGTCTGCCTGGAGCTTTCGTTCGGCATCGCAGCCTGATGGTCTTGGAAACGTCAGCAAGCCCGTGAGGTCAAACGTCCACGCAAAAGGTGCGCTTAGGGTAATTATTGGGCAGACGAGTCAAGAAGTACCACTGGACGCCGTATCTTAATGCCGGCCTCCGGCGTTCTGCAGCCTGCGCTCGCAGATCGAGCTTGGCAGGCGATCAGATCTCGTGACGGCCCGGACTTTCTTCTTCTTCTTCCTCTTAAAAATGGCACATACCCACATGGGGCGATTGGCCAAGTTATAGTTGCAAAAACACGGAAATTTTCGTAGCAGATTACGACAAAATTTTAACAAGCGTGAATTTTTGAAAATGTATTTGTAAAAAATGACAGAAGAATACTTAATGTGAAATAACAGACAGCATTATGGTGAGAAAAGAAGAGCTCGAAGAATTTTACAAGAGTTAGCAAATCGACCTACCAGTTGCAATTATGTAATCATGGATAATTTCACAAAATGAACCTAATGCAAATCCTTTGACGCTCGCAGCGAACGATAATAACACTGGCAGAGATAACGGGAGCCCTAACCTGAAGAGAGGGACCTCCAGGTAAATCTTTCTCTGAACTGCGAACTATGGACAGTAGAGGAGAAAACGGTTTACAGAGTCAACTTTCCCGCATGCGCCACATATGTTTGTCGGTGTCACATAGACATAAATTCAAACTGGGAATCCTGCACTACAACCGCGTCATTGATATCTCACACAGCCTGGTTATGCCCGCAGGGACGTTCCATGGATAATAACGTGAGACACATGACATGGAACTTTGTGCAGGGCCATTCCAAGATCCAAAAATTCTGCAAAGAATATCAGAATATAATCCTGGATGCGGACAGAATAGCTCCATACCAAATCCTCCGAAAAGATGCCAACTGCAGGTTTTTGGCAGTTCATGGAGGCATCGGTAGAAAGCACCGTACGAGGGAGGTATTCCTCTATGTGATCAGAGAGAAGACAGGTTAATATGTTTGCGGGCATGTGTTTCGCTTGAGATGGGACGATGTGGTCAAAATGGAATTCCACTGCGGCCGGCGTGTCATCAACCCACTGCAAAAAACTCATATCAACAACAGTCGGCGTTAAACGGTTCTGCGTTAACATAATTGTGGCATTTGATACCGCAGCCAATGATGAGAAAAGTATAAGGCCGGCTGAGACACAAAAATAGGAGTACTGACAGCAGTCACTGGGTCCAACGACCTGAGGAAAGTTCGCACAGTGAGTATTAATAAGCGGGAGTTTAGGTCGGGAATACGGGCTTCCAGATAAAGCAGGGCGTTTGAAACTGATTTTGGGAGACCACGGCAGAGACGTAGAGATCGTCTTTCCAGTGAGCTTAAGGGTTTAGTCATGTAGCTTGCGCTACCAGAGATTAGAATGCAACAAGAGTCAAGTATAGGTCTTACATAGGCTTTCTTTATTTTTTTCTTTGTTGCCTGTACATATTACATATTAATAGAGAGGCTTTGTATAGTAACAATAATGTGTCGCGGCGCATACTCAGATTTTTATTGGCGATTCTTGTCAGCCGGGCTAGAGCGCGTTCTCCTTTAAATACATTTTTTTTATTTGAATTCTCCAATCTAATGCCGGCTGATAAGTAACACCTAGATATTTAACGGATTCCACCTGCGGAATCTGGTTACAGCGATGGACTAATGAAATGTGCAAAAGCGTGTCTGGAGAAAATACCAAAACTCCGTATCTGACAAATTCAGGGATAAATTAATACCGTGCAACCATACTCCAAGAGCATCCAAATATCACTGCAGAAACTGGTAAAGGGAATGAATATCCCTGGGCGAGGCGAAAAAAGCTGTCATCTGCATACCAAAAAACTGTTACATCAGGACGAATGGGGATGGCTCTGACCAAAATATTAAAAACACCGGGGCCTTTAAGGAGAGAACGTCGTCGTCAGCGCTACAGCTTTTCTCGGCAAGCGTTTTAGGACCCTTTGTAATAGTCATCCATCCGTATATATCTCGATGGGTTCATGCCCACAGCATGATAACAATAATTGGTTTTTGGGGAAAGGAAATAGCGCAGTGTCTGTCTCATATATCGGCGGATACCTGAACTGCGCCGTAAGAGAAGGGATAGAGGAGGGAGTGAAAGAAGAAAGGAAGAAAGAGTTGCAGCAAGACTTTCATTTGAGCTAGTTGGTTGTAGCTTGACATGGTTTACGCAAAAAAGCGTACAGGTGCTAAAAGACGAAGACAAGCACACTCAAGACAGGATAGGCGCCAACTTCCAACTAAGTTTATTCATGAAAAAAAAACCGCTTAATAACCACACCAGCAGGCAAAGATAGAAGCAAAACAAAAACACGCAGTGACAGAGCATAGGAACACGTGCCAAAAGGATCAAAAAATGATCAAGAAATGTCCTACAACCCCAGATCGTGCAAAGAGCTACTCCCTTTCGGTAGTGCACATTCCAACCTAATCAAGCGAGGAATCGTTGCGACATGCCTGAATGCAGCCTTGGAAAAATCTTGCCAGCATGAGATGGCACTGAGCTTTGATGCGCAAACTGAACGCATTCACCAAGCCGGGTACCCAAAACACCTCATCACGAGTATTAGTGAGAACCTTGTAAAAAATCGCAAGGTGGCGTCAAGGGGTGAACAGACTCAGAAAGACAAGGACAAAGAGAAGAAACCGACGGTGGTGATTCCCAATATTCATCGGCTTTCGCACAATCTAAAGAATGTAGCCAGCAGGTATAAGGTCAATGTGGTTCTATCTGATTCTTGCAAGCTGTCGCGCGTGTGCACTTTGAACAAAGCAAGAATGGTTAGGCAGGGCAAAACTAATCACCAAATCCGCGCCACTGTTTGCACTACTGACGTTGTGTATGCTGTGCCTCTTAGCTGCGGTCTGGAATATATTGGCCGAACAGGTCAAAGCTACAATGAAAGAGTGAGGCAGCACAAGATTGCGATAAAAAATGGTTATGGGAGCCACATGGCCACTCACTGCAAAAGCTGCAAGTGTCGTCCAGGTTTTCAAAACACCAAATTCATCGCAAGGTCTAAAGACAAATTAGAGCGTGAAATCATAGAAGCTTATTACATCAAGCAGAGGGGTCATATCTGCATAAGCAAGCCATCTGTCTCGCTCTCAGAAGAAGAGATTGGGTTTCTCAGTGGGTCATTATCAGAGTTGTAATCATTTCTTGATCCTTTTGGCCCGTGTTCCTATGATCTGTCACTGCGTGTTTTTTGTTTTGCTTCTATCTTTGCCTGCTGGTGTGGTTATTTAGCGTTTTTTTCCATGAATAAACTTAGTTGGAAGTTGGCGCCTGTCCTGTCTTGAGTGTGCTTGTCTTCGTCTTTTAGCGCCTGTACGCTTTTTTGCGTAAACCATGTGAAGAAAGAGGTGCCGTGGTGGAGAGCTCCGGAATAATTTCGACCGGTTCAGTAGCCGAGTGCCCCAACCAATGAGCTACCGCGGCAGGTTACATGCCCACAGCATATAGTTTTTTTTACCCTCAGAGTTCATCTAACTTCCACTGAAAGAAAGACACACTCACACGGAAGTGTGGACAAGTCAGCGAGATTTTAAAAAGAAGATAGTGAAGAAGTTTCTTAAATTTTTTAGTGCGCTAGGAACTATAGTGGCCATTCCCCACATTTGGCCATATTTTGCTTGTCGGCCTTTTTGTCCGAAGCCGTATGGTGGCAGGCTTTTCAAGTGCCCATCGTGTCAGGCGGCAGCTCAATTAATCGTGAGAGGCTGCTCGAGAAGAGCAACCTGGGTCGCAACCCAACCCAAAAAAACCCAAGTTCAACTGATGGCAACTGCCATAGCGCCTGCCTTTTGCAACTACTCGCCTGCCACCGCGTGGTTTACTTGCCAAGGTGTACCCGGTGGTAACGAGGCGAGAACCTAGGGTGCTAGTCAGGCAGCACCGGCCCTAGCACACCGAGATAAGCGGAATGAGCAGCAGCGGTTAGGAGGAGAACGTGATTCGAATGATGCTAGCAGAGTAGCTGAAGGGAAGAAGAAATTGGGGTGGTAATTATGTAGTAGCCTGGGGCCACCTAGTAATTCCTATCTCCAACAGATAGTTGACGTCATGCTAGCGCACATATCCGCATTTGGCCTAATTACCCAATTCGACTATATTTTTTGAAGCGAAAGCTTTACTACTTTACCTCGTAACGGTTCCGCTGTGCTTGCTGTTTTGACCTTGAAGTGAGCCTGAGGTCAAACCCCTTAATGCGCGGTTCGGGTGTGCACCGTTATATGTGAGACAGTCACTACACCATTACCTTTCTTCAATAGCGGTTCGGGTGTCCACCGATAAATTCGAGACAGTTACTGCGCCATTTCCTTTCTTCAAAACCAAGAAAGCCAACGTTCAATTTTCTTCTAAAGCAAAGGAAAGGCGTATAACTGGCCCTCTAGGACGGTTGACACCTCTGTCGCGCTTTATGTTACGTGGAGGGGCGTGGCGGTAGTGACAGATGTGCGCTGCATGCGTTGGCGTCCACAATGTTGTAACAGAAACGCGGCACTGAAGCCCTCCACTACGGCACCTCTTTCTTACTTTCTTATATCAGTCCCTCATTTATGTCTTCCCTTACGGCGCGGTTCAGGTTTCCGCCGAGATGTGAGACAGATGCTGCGCCATTCTCTTTTCCGAGAAATCAATTAACGATTTGCATTCTTCTTTCACT
The DNA here is from genome assembly GCF_052857255.1 of Amblyomma americanum. Lineage (NCBI taxonomy): Eukaryota > Metazoa > Arthropoda > Arachnida > Ixodida > Ixodidae > Amblyomma > Amblyomma americanum. The sequence continues at coordinate 80,009,721 of NC_135500.1, read as the reverse complement.
CCCTCCTTTATTCCTTCCCTTACGGCGCGGTTCAGGTGTCCGCCGATATGTGAGACAGATACTGCGCCGTTTCCTTTTCCTCAAAACCAATTCTCATTTTAGACCATCGCCCCTCCACGCTGGCTCAGTGGTTAGGCGCTCGGCTACTGATCCGGAGTTCCCGGGTTCGAACCCGACGACGGCGGCTGCGTTTTTATGGAGGCAAAACGCTAAGACGCCCGTGTGCTGCGCGATGTCAGTGCACGTTAAAGATCCCCAGGTGGTCGAAATTATTCCCGAGACCTCCACTACGGCACCTCTTTCTTCCTTTCTTCTTTAACTCCCTTCTTTAATCCTTCTTTTACGGTGCGGTTCAAGTGTCCAACGATATATGAGACAGATACTGCGCCATTTCCTTTGCCCAAAAATTAAATATTATTATTACTATTATTAATAGTTATTGCATTTTTTCATATTTTATTTAACGTTGTCGGATAAGGACACAGTTTCAGGTATCAACGGTTATTTCATGTTTTCCTCCTGCGCAATAGTCTATCATTAATAATATTTTTCGTCGGTAATTGCCTAGCTATTTTCTCACACGTCATAGTCCCTTGTGTCCATAAAAATCCTGCGAGCATTTTACTATAGCGCGGAAATATCGAGAAAACTTCAAATTCCATGTGGTCTATATTAATCCTGAAACTTCCACTAGAGCGCCTCTCATACACCGTGTGCAGTTGTAAGAAATTATAAATGCCACATAACATTCCACACCACGCATACCGCACCGCTCCGAACCTTACTTACCGTACCCTGCTTTACCGTACAGAACTGAACCGCACCTTATCGTACCGTACCGTACCATACTGCATCACTCCCTGTATTCATGGCACTTGACAAATTCATGTGGAAGTGCTTTTAAAATTAATTTTCCCCCGAAATTGGTTTGGACGTGCGCCAGTAGCTATGAAGCACTTGTGAAACGCAAAGAAAAGTGTGGATTTCGATGGACTGATCTTTCACAGAACATTTCTCGGCGCTGCCGCTAGTGTGGTGCTCAGTTCGCGAAATCGCCGATACACGGCATATTGTGTCGTGAGGGTGAGTTTAAAATAGCACGCCCATGCATAGAGCGCTATCTGAAGGAAACCGTAGTATATAAAAACCCACCTTTATGAAGTCTCGCAATATACGTGGCAGGGCAATAGCTATACGTACGGCCGCTATTATTGAAAACACCCGAGCAAAGAAATAAATCGCGCGTCGCCCAGGTATCGATCCGTGGGCACCCGCACGGCAGGCAAGCATTCTACCACAGAAGCACCGACGCTTGTTTTTTTTTCTTTAAACATGGTATTTGTTACATTACAGCAATGTTCTACGTATAAAGCATGAAGAAAGCAATCGCAAATCAACAAAATGCATAATGCAACTGCAGCGAATGCGTAAGGTGTGGGGTTCGATCCCCAGTGCCGCCGGGAACCCACTGGTGATACAACGGGTAGAATTTTTCCACTGCCTGGTGATCGGCTTCTTTAGGGTGAAATATTTGGGTTATGGGTCTTTGACCCCGCGTTGAGTAGGAGAAACAAACTTTGTGCCATGGTGCTCTTCGGCACCAGATGCCTTTGCGCGATAAAAATTCGTCCTCACCAGCATAATAACAAACTCATAAACAACCAAGCACGAGAAAAGACGCGACACAGTGCACATCACTTCTACATCAGAATACGATAATAATAATAATAATAATTGGTTTTTTGGGGAAAGGAAATGGCGCAGTATCTGTCTCATATATCTTTGGGCACCTGAACCGCGCCGTAAGGGAACGGATAAAGGAGGGAGTGAAAGAAGAAAGGAAGAATAGGTGCCGTAGTGGAGGTCTCCGGAATAATTTCGACCACCTGGGGATCTTAAACATGCACTGACATCGCACAGCACACGGGCGCCGTAGCGTTTTTCCTCCATAAAAACGCAGCCGCCGCGGTCGGGTTCGAACCCGGGAACTCCGGATCAGTAGTTGAGCGCCCTAACCACTGAGCCACCGCGGCGGGGCGAATACGATACAGCTAAGCCACGATGCACTAGAAAAAGGGCAATGAAGAGCACAGCAGTAGGAGTGGTCGCTACTCCAGTTGAAACTCAGTCTGGGTATACAATGCATTTAGACAAACAATCATTCTGCCGCAGGAGACATTTGAAGAAAAAACAGGTTCATAATGCCGATCCATCATGCGCGTTTTCTAGGGGCTATGTAGTCCAGTCAGAAAGAGCATGTCTAAGGTAATAAGAGAGCAAATTACTCATTAGCATCCACACGAGGCTACAAAGGAAAGCTATACAGCTTCCGCAGAAACTTAGTGGCTTAAGAAAAATTCTTCCTTGTCCGAGGTTCAAAACCGGGACCACCGCATCACCGGAGCAGTCGCTCTACGGTAATTTGAGCTAACCGGGACGGCTCGCATATGATAAGAACGAGGACGAATTATCAGTGCCTCGAAGTGCGAGCAGTGTAGCCGTATGGCTGAAATTAGGTGGACGGCAATGAGTAATTTTCTCCCTTAGTACAAATTTACTGCACCTAGGGGTATTACCCTAAACATTCGACCAACATGCGTATGGGCTTATCAACAGATGGCATTGCAGTGAGGTACTAAATAAAATGCTGTGTCAAATGATCGAAGTCTTTTTTTTCAATGTCCGTTGCAAGATATCCCAGAACAGCATTGAACCTTTGCAATCGATGGAACAATGCTCCATCGTTTCTGGAGCATCACGAAGGTGGCCATTTACCGTGGACACAAAAATAACTTCTTTTAAACCGTGCTTTAACGGACAGTGTATCGCTATGTAGATTATGAAAATTATTTTTGTACACGGCGAGAGGGGCATTTTGCATACTCTTTTGAGTATGTCATCTCCCGGTAAACCAGATTACACTGAGCGGTACATGGCTAGAGGGAAAAACATACGGATTAAACCCTTGTACAACGATTTCGTCGACACCGAAAACAGACACTCAGGGGAGAAACGAACAAGCAGGAAACGGGCGGCGAATTACACCTCATGAATGAAGCCTCACAAAATACGACCAATCATAAACATTACAGGACACAACCACGTCCTGAAAAAAATGAACGAAATGGTTTTGCAAGAACACATGCAAAATTGAGTGCGTATGTGACGGAAAAATATATAACGCGAAAATATACGCCAGGCATACAGGTGGATTCCGCCAGCGCTTACAGGCCGAAAAAGGTCATCACGCCTCATAGATTCAAAAGACGGATACGACACAAAAGTGGCACAAACTGTGTGAAAACGCTTCATAGAGTCTTGTGCAATGAATAATATGAAGTACGCAATAAATTATATTGGTGAGGAACCACCACCGACACCTGCTTTCTCACACCAGCGATACTACGAATATGCTGGGCTGATCGCACAATGTCTGTCTTCATATGGAGGTCAATGCCTGCTGCGCCTATCGATACGCCGCCATTCACCACGTGGACAGCTTGCCCGGTGCAGAACTGGCGAGTTCTAGGCAAATGACGAGAACAGGCGAATGCGAGCGGGTGCTAGCGGCGCCGCGCGGCAGCGTTTTTCCTCGCGCAAATGTCCAGGCCCCGTTTGTCTACGCGCAGGGAATGTTGCGCAAGTTTGTAGAGAAAGCGTAATTCGTTTTGTTGTTTGCTTACTGCAGTGCACATAATAGGAGAGGGTGCTGCCAGACCCTGCAATCGACTACAATGTTTCGCATAATAGAATAGACTTCTGAAAGTGGCGCTATAACCCGAAACGACACACCACCGTGGCCGCTGGTTGTTAGCCAGGAGCTGACAGACAGAATTGCCGTGACAGCATCCGTGTGGCAAGGCTGCCCATTGTCACCGCTGCTTCTCGCTCTGTACGTAGAGCCACATTGCCGGAATGTAATAAATAACATCTCAATTCGTGGTTTTGAACTAGAAGCATGTGAAATTAAAGTCTTGGCTTATGCCGATAATGTGGCAAATTTTTGTAGCGATCACAGCAGCATATAACATGCGATGTCTGTTGTTCGCAGGATTTTTGATGGAACCAATAGCGTTGTTACTCTGGACAAATGTGCGGGCCTTTGGCATGGGAGCTGGACATCAGCGCCTTTGTTTCATGCAAGAGTAAAATAAAATAGTAACATGTCCGTTCCAAATACCGAGGTCTTCCTCTTAAGAGGTCTCGAGATAACGACGACTTTTGGAAGGAGAAAAATCAAGACCTGTCCACGCGTACACAGAAAGGGTCGGGGAAAGAGCCGTCTAGATTCCCTCGCGCAAGCATATGTAGTGTATACCTTGTTTCAAAACTGTGCGATTTGTTGCAGGTCCTTTCGCGCTCTCGACTTAACATTCAAAAGTTTCTTCTCTTCGCCGTTATTGTTTGGCAGTCCTCATGGGAGTGAACTAACCTTGATAATTTATTTCTCCGTTTGAGAAAAGGGATCTTTCTTTGCCACACTTGTACCTGAGGCACGTGGTCTCAAGATTTATGTTTCTTCGAGATCAACGCGACCCTTTCTTGCGGACTTTTATTCAAGTGAGTTTTTCTTAGGCTTTGCCAAGCTATGTGATTTCCACTGTAGACGGGATGCGATACATTGCAAGTAGATTTTTCAAAATGGTATTTGCTTTCCAGTTTCTAAATGCTCGGTTGAGTTTGGAATAGAATGTTACGCGTAAGAAACTGCTAAAATATTTGCTTGACTGTGTCTTCCGTGAGCCAACATATCTGTCTCTGTATAGTGGAGGCCAAGGAGGAAATGTTTTAAAAAGAGTAAGGAAAATGGTGGTGCCAGCAGGTGTGACGACGTTTTTCTTCAAGCTGCACACTGGTACGTTGCAGGTGAAAACATGGATAGAGGAGAAGGGATTGCTTTTACCATGGGGTGTAGACTGCTTGTTGTGTCAAAAATCAGAGTCAATAGAACATGTCTTTATTGATTGCTGGGATGGGCTGCTTTCGGGACAGCAGCCGAGCGCCACAACCACTGAGCCTTCACTGCGGCTATTGCAGACAATATGGTACACACGCCAGAAGGGGCGCTGACATCAAAGCGAACATAAACATATAAAATGAGAAGCCATATTCACAGTCAAAAACTGCAATACGTGAACAGTAATTAAACAATAAAGAAGGTCATAAGGATGTAAAATTAGAGGCTGTAAGTTCGAACGCTGGGTCATTCGGTAATGATTCATCGTTGTTTATTTCGGTTGGTGCCATTTGAAAAAAGAACGCACGCATTCTCAGCGAATGGAAGTGTTTTTCGATTTCGCGTCAGTTGCCCCTGCTGCCTGGTGACCCATAAGACGCGAAATTCTAAAGGAAAGCGTACTGCGCGATGTCAGTGCCCGTTAAAGAACCCAAGGTTGTCGAAATTTCCGGAGCCCTTCACTGCGGTGTCCCTTATAGTCTGCGCCGCTTTGGGAGGTTAAACCACCATAAACCATCTCTTTGTTAGCGTTGTTTCTTCAAAAGAACAATAAGGGTTTCTCTCTCCTGTTCTCGTGCCGATGTGACATCTAGACTGCTCAACATCTACTTGTTGAAGCTCCCTATATTTCCGTTTGTCTGTCCTCTCTCTCGCATTCCTTCCGCGTGACTTTTTCGCGCAATATACTGTCCTAATGTGTTTCTGCACGTGGGGAATGTAAGTTCGCATTTGTAGGTCCTGCAAAGAATAAAATGAAGTTTACTTGATTTTTGGAAGTGCTGGAAATGTGTAACGATTATAGGGCGAACACACAAAATCCTAGTGACAGTTTAATCGTGATCTCTGAGAGACGAACGACGACGAATTGAGCGTGGGTGGCAGGCGTTCGACGTGGAATGCCGAGTCACTTGCTTTCGGCAGTCTTTGCGCGCCATTTAGGTGTCGCCGTACGCATAATGGGAGGCTATGCGTGGAGAGGGCGCGAAGCGGGCAGATGATGTTAACAGCGCTGTTTGGCAGAACATCCGCATACTTATGCGTTGCGTCTGTGCCTTTACCTGACCCCGGGGTAGCGAGGGGCCAATACAGATAGCGGGCTGCAAGTTGTCGCCGAAGCAGAGAAGAGCCGAGGAGCATAAAAAACTTAAAAGGGATTTATTCCCATGAAGACAAGAGAGAAAATAACTTTTTCGAAGTTATCTGCAATAGCAAGTGTTGAAGAGAGACTAGACGGACCATTTTTATTCATTTGCCAGAGCGTCCTATCGCACTCAGCACCGTCCTTAAAACCCCTTTGTGCAGCCCCTCCCTCAGGGTGGTGGGCAATCCAACAAAGCGCACATCCCTCCAATGTGGCAGCATATCAAAATAGCACACCACTGCAGGAGGCCGAATCAATCTTTGCTCGAGTCGACCAGTAGGACGCGCGAGGAGAAACCGCATGCCCAGTTTTAACTCCGCTTCCGCTTCTAACCGCTGCAGCAGTGGTGCAGGTGGCTCCGTCTCCTTGAAAACAGACGTGGTCTGCGGGACGCCACGGGCGTAAACTAAAGCCGTCGACGAGCTATCCACGTTAGGATGGCTAGTATCAAAAAGGGATAATTGCTTGATGTCACCGTCTCTTGGTTCCCCCGAACGGACGCACTTGGTTCCGTCCGACGTCTTTCGCTGTCCCCAGCCGTCCTTCTGCGGGAAGACCACACTCACACAGCGAAGCATGGGAAAATCCTGCAGGTTCTTTACCAGAATAGCACCATTCTTGAGTCTTCACCTGGCCAGATGGCGCGTCGCCAGCTGTTGTCTCAATCTCAAGACCACTTTCTCGATGCTCAGAAGTTGAAGCCTATCAACATGGGCGGGCTTTTAAAGCAAAGGACTGTAATGAACAATGCATTCAATTTCGCTTTTTGTCGAATTCGAAGCTACTTCGAGGTTTTTGTCCTCTTTAAGTGTTCGCAATAACAGTGACCGAAAGTAGAGAACGATTATAGGTCGGGTTAGCGGGGGAGCATCTAAATTGAGAAACACGTAATATTTGCGCACCTAAACAGTTTACTTCAGTTTAACACCTACTCTAGCTCAGCAATTCCTAGAAGCTTGATAAAACCAGTACAATCCCTAAGGCGGCTTTGTAGCGCTGCTGAATTTGGCTTGATATTAGTCTCATTTCATAACCACGGATGTAGAGGTGGAAGTTACAGGGGCGTCGGCAGGTTTCCAGCTTTGCAAGGAAAGAGAATGTCACGTTTCACGTGTCACTCGCGGTATTACAGGAAGTATTACCTCCACCGTTAAGAAGAGGGTGGCGCTGGTGAAAACTCTGAAGGTTAGGTTGCACTACACATAAATACCGCCGAAAGCAGACCAGACAGTCGTGGCCGTAGCTCAGTTGGTAGAACACCAGACGCGAAATTCGGAGGTCGTGTGCTCGGCTCTCACGCGTTGCATGTGGTTGTTTTTATAATGCATTCTAATCAATTACTTTAAATAATTACCCTATTAACCTCAGAATGATTAACACGACAAAGTAACGAAGGAAAAAAACATCCCGTATGCTCCTTGGTTGTGGTGACTGTTTGCTTCCGTCATGAATGTCATAACGCGTCCCTCTTTTCCCTTCCCTTCTCTGCTCATGAACTGTTCTAGGTATGTTTCGTTCAAGGGCACTAACGTTAAAATGAATACGCTTCTCTCTTGTGTACAGCAGTTAATAAATTGTAAAGACTGCGTCGTTGTCGTCATCAGGCCATATCAAGCCAAATATTTGCACGTTCCGGAAAAAAGGACCAGAAAATTTCTGGGCTATTTTGGAGGATTGGGAGATAGTAACAATCTAGCTTTAGAAAAACTGGCGTCCGCTGTCGCCTGCCGCTGTCAACAACGGCTATAGCGCGCCGCTTACACTCCACTGCTTCGAATGCGCTTTTTTACCTTGGCACTGTCCTCGACCTTGAAACTGAAAAAAAACGATCGAATAGCTCCGTGAGACGCCATTCCGTGCCGTCCTTGGTTCCGGCTGCAGCAGCCGCAATAGGGAAGTGGCTAACGGCAGAACGTGCCTGAACTGAGATTTGAAGTGCTGATTAACGAGACTTGCGTGGCTGAATTTAATAAGGAACAGTTCACCGTAGAGCCTCTATCGCACATTTGCATTCCTCTTTTGTATCTGTTGTGTTGAGCAGCTACTGCAGCCGCTTGTGCGGACCCAAAGGGGCGGAAAGAAAGCGGTTTGTCCTGTGGACGCCATACTTTTCGTTGAGGCAGTGCTTTCTTTCTCACCACTTTCACACCGCCTACTACCTCCGAGGTACGCAGGGATTCCTCAGGCTAACGTTCAAGGCACTGGGAAGAAACTGTGGCGTCACTGACACCGGCTTTGAGCAAGGACACCGACATACTCCGAGAGGCGAATATTAAAGTTCATGGCCGCGGTATGACGTCTTGACGTAGGGATCGGTATATTAACTTGTTTGCGCAAAGCAGTGACACTGTCGAGCGGCGAATATCTAGAGTAAATAAAAACGGAGTGCCATGCGCTGTAGTCTGCCTTCTTTTTCGTTTAGATAAGCCTGGTGTGGGGACCATAAGATACTGGCATGTTCAAGTTTCGGCTGAAAGATGCTTTCAGATACGGTTAATTTTACATGAAATGGTGCTGTAGCAAGTTTCCGACGCAAGAACTTCAGCTGCCTGTATCCCTTTGCACATGTCTTATCAATGTGAGCTTCTCATTTTAGCGTGCACGAGAACGTCACCCCCAAATATTTTACGGTGTCGGAACGTCTTACAGCCCGGTACTCTCTTATGAGTGAAGCTGATGCATGTAGTTTTGCTTACAGTGAACCTAATTCTCAAATTGTCGCACCAATTTGCAAAGTTGTTTAGTGACAGGTTTAGTCTGATTTGATCGTCCAGGGACCGAACAGTACTGTAGACAACACAATCATCTGCGAAAGGTCGCACTGCAACGCTATGTTCAAAACAAGATGGGATGTCGTGATTACAAACAAGGAATAGCAATGGACCCAACATAGACCCCTGTGGCTCACCACATAAACTTGAAGGGTGTCAGACTCAGCATTGTTTACAGATACATATTTTGATCGCAGTGAAAGATAAGCTGATATCCACGCAACGGTGTTAGAGTCAATGCCAATAGGTGTAAGTTTTTATTCAGTTCACAGTGAGGGACGCGACCGAAAGCTTTAGAGAAATCTACAAATATAGCGTCTGTTTTATCTCCTGAATCAATTGTCTTAGCAATGTCATGGACTATTTCATAAAGCTGCGTTACCGTAGAAAGGCCTTTCATAAAGCCACGGTGTTTGGGGTAGATTAGGTTATTGTTTTCTAAATAATAAAAGATGGATTTGTTAATAACGCGCTCCAATAATTTGCAACAACAGCTAGTCAGGGAGATCTGCCGATATGTGTCTATGTGCGACATGTTGCCACCTTTGTGTATTAAGATTACCTTTCCGACGGGAAATCTGAAGGCAGTGCCGCTGCTGAAGCGGCGCCGTAAAAATACTGTGTAAGAATAGAGGTAACTGCGCGGCATATAGTTTTAGTAATGCATTGGAAATATATTATCGGGACCAGACGCTTTTTTCGTGCCAAACTTTTAAAAGGAGGTTCAGCATGCCAAGTTCAGTTTTAAAAATAGCTGTCATCGCTGAATTAGATTCAACCAAAACGTCACTTGCAGGGAAGAGCGTGCGAACGCCGACTGAAAATGAGTGTTGAAAGCGTTAGCGATAGCGTGTGCATCATATGTGACAGAACCAGCTATCTCAATCTGAGCTATTCGGTTTTCTGTTTTTGGCTGGGATCGCCAATCACTCCTAGTTGCCAGACGATTTGTTGTCCAGAAGCCAACACCGGGGAAACTGCCTTGATGATCGGGAGAGGTATGGCTGTAGGTATGGCGTGGCTTGCCAAGGGACTTGGAGCCGGGACAGAAGTTGGCGGGGCTGGTTCCACTGAAGCTGGAAAATCTGTTGGCGCCCACGGTTCCAGCAGCGTGAAAGCGAGGACCTGGGTAAAAACTGACGTAAGCACATCAAAGAGGCGATGTCGGGCCCCTTATACGGGCAGCGGAGACAGATGTGCCGAGCTTCGCCGCAATGGTAGCACAACGGCCGGCGATCTGCGGTTCGCCAGACATCAGTCCGTCGAAGACCCGCGGGATGCACGACGTTCGGCATGGAAGGTGAAACAGGAACGCCTGGTGGGGGTGGCTCATAGCGCGGTGTTCATGGTGGCGTGTAACGGCTTGCGACGGGGCAATAACTTAAGCTCTGGAGAGGCGGAGTGGCTATGACGAGTGAACGAGTTTCGAGATACCCAGTACCGGCTGCTCTTCTACACGTACGACGTCAGAAAACGCGGCGACCAGTGGCTGTGCAGTGGTCGGTAGGTACTACTCTCCCTCTTCCCTCAATATGGCCCGGACCATCTCGCGCAGCGATTATGCGGCTGGGATCGCAGTTCCCACTGCACTGGCGGCGATCATATTGATACAGTGGTTCACTGGTACTGCCGAGTTCGCATCTCAAGGGAATTATCTACTGTGGCCGCCTCACAGACAAAATCTGCTACGCTCGCCAGAGGATTTAGCACTAGGTAAGCGACCAGCTGTTCCTTGACACCCCTCATCAAGAAACGCACTTTATGAGTGGAGGCGGATTCAGGATTCTCAAACCATGTCCTCGCAGAGTCTTCGAGCACGAAGTACACATGGCTCAGCTTAGTGTCAGTGTCCCACGCATTGAAAACGGCCACTCGCTCGAACTGCTCGAGCCAGTCCTCGTCATCTTCACATGGGAAGCCGTGAAAAAGAGGTGGTTCTCGCGGGTGATGAAGCCAACTGGCGTCGTTGATGTTGGCGGATTCATTGTCAACGCCGACGCTTCTTGTTTCCTTGCTCTCAAGGGGAAGTTCGAATTCGGGAGCCAGGCCTTTCATCCAGTGACTGGCCTGGTGAACTCGTGTGTCTACCGCTGGTGTGCGTCCTGGGCTCGATTCCAGGAATGTAGGGGGCGTCCGGTACATGAAAGGCGTACCCAGTGCCCTCCACCAGATGTCACGTAGGCTATTTACGTAGGTAAAGAGCGTTGCGTGTGGATCAAGGACGAAGCCCGAAGAATTAGACACCGCAGAGGTCAGCTCTGCGGTGACTAATTCTTCAGCGCTGGAGGCAATATGTGCTAGTAACTTAAAGGCTGTTTCTCACTTAAAAGGGAACTGGGAGCACATGGCCGCAACCTTTCGAGAACCGTTACTGCCAAGTTCTGGAGAGAATGGGCGACACTTTACGCATGCACAGAAAGTGCAGCCACCCATGCGTATTGCGCATGCGCCTTTCCTGCCGATTCCTGAAGGCTGTCGGCGGCAGTGCTTCGTAATAAATGGCGGCCATGCGCTACCAGTTACCCTCGAAGTGTGAAAAAGCCTGCACATGTGTGGGATCCAGCTGCCGGCCAGCCGGCCTACCCAAGGTGATATATGGCTCTGCAAAATTGAGATTTGAACCCGACCGCGGTGGCTGCGTTCTCATGGAGGCAAAACGCTAAGGCGCCCGTGTGCTGTGCGATATCAGTGCACGTTAAAAATCCCCAGGTGGTCGAAATTAATCCCGAGCCTCCCACTACAGCATCTTTTTCTTACTTTCTTCTTTCACTCCCTCCTTTATCATTCCCCTTACGGCGCGGTTCAGGTGTCCAACGATAACTGAGACATATACTGCGCCATTTCCTTTCCCAAAAAATCAATTAAAATTAATATATTATTAAAATTGGTTATGAGGGAAAGGACATGGCGCAGTACCTGTATCAGATCCCGGCGAGCACCTCAACTGCGCAGTGAGGGAGGGGATAATACAGCGACTGAGAAGAAACGAAGAATGAGGTGCGTAGTGGAGATCTCCAGAATAATTTAGACCACCTGGGGATATCTAGCATGCACTGACATCACACAGCACACGGGCGCCTTTGCGTTTCGCCTACATCGGAACGCGGCAGCCGCGGTCGGGTTCGACAGAAAGTTGTCCGGATCATTAGCCGAACGCCATAACTACTGAGCCACCGCGGCGGGTTCAACTAATTCACGTCAAGAATTAAGACGTGTAAGTGCAGTTGTACTTGACATAAGGTATCCAACGACATATGACTTAATATTGAGCTTTACGACGCGTAACTAATACGCTCAACTGTACTCGACAAAAGCTAGACATGTGGTTAGGCTAGACATCAGTTTGGGTCCCGTTTTACCGAGGCACAATTTTGGGAAGGGGAGGGCTAAATTCAGCATTGGCCCGACTAAATTTTGTTTACCATCATGCTGCTCACACTCGAATTTGGTTAACCACTCAGTTTGCCCGGACCAGCATAGAACTACCGGCTAGGTGGCATCTTGCTTGTTGCTAAGTGCATTTTGATCCTTTTTAGGCTGAAGGTCATTAGTTTGTAGCATGCTGGTCACGTGTTCTTTAGCAGAATGGGCGAATAGATTAGAGCTATCTCTTTATAAGTGGTAGGGTTTTCAGCATAGCTAAACGAAGTATACGCGCAAAAGCATGTGTTAAGTGTCCTTGGCTAATGGTTTTGCTTTGCTGTATCATCGGCACGTCTGGAGACGGTACTAGACTCAGGTTAAGCTCTGATCCAGGTTATCTGATCTCTTCGCGCCGCAGATGGAAGTTGCTGAGCACGAAGACGTGCTATGCAAACCGCAAGAGTGCTGAAGTTTAACACAAGGCGTGATCGACTACGGCGATAGCAGAGAAAAGAAGACAGATACTTTATTTGTAGATTCAGCTCATGGAGTAATCCATGGTACCGTCCAACACACTACAGGAAACTGTACAAACCAAAATACTGCAAATGATTATGAATGCTGAGGATCAATTTGGAGACACAACTGTTTAACCATCCCATTGTCGTTTCTAAGGACACGCCACTCTGCTTCCCTTGCGGAAACTGAATACTAGTACAGGTCAGACTGACAAAGAAAATGGTTTGCGTAAGGTCATGGACGAATATAAATAGTAACAGCTGGTTGAGAACATGTTTAACGGCTATGGTAATGCTTCACATCAAATATAGTTCGTAAAGACAATGGCGCATCATGAAAGAATGAAACAAGCCGTCATGAACGCAAAATGTGACAAATCAAGTAACGTTATATTGTTTCGAACAGTCGTAGCAGAGAGGCTTCCGGATCGGCATCCAACACAAGAATAGAAAAATTCTAACATTTAAGCTAGCAAGCCAAATGAAATACTTGATGACCTAAGCAGGATAATCAGGAGAAAATTTTCAGGTGATGGTTCTCTTGAAATCTGCGCGAATTGATGCGAGGAACAACTATACAGGTTCCAGATCTGTGACATTCTGTTACAATCACTTGTCCGCACAGGACAGCCGCTACATGCCTTAGCAACGTTCGCTCTCGGCACATATTAAACATCAAAGAACGAAAATTTCTCCACCGGGTTCATTTTGGTTCCTTTTCGACAACTGTACACGTCAGCGAAAGCCTCAGATTTCTGCACTATCTTCTTACAATCCACTGCAAGAGGTTCCGTTGAGTCCTTTCTAGCGCATGTCATCAAGCAAAGCGTTAGGAAGAATACCTTGTTTTCTGGAAGATCAGAACCCAGCGGTAGATGCTCACTACCATCGTGAAGATGGGATGATTTGAATGCGGAAAAGGCGGTCTGAAGGGCAGGTATCTCCGGAAATGTACCTTTGGTGCCATTGCTCTCGGAGCATCTCTGTCTGGTGCGATACGGCAAAGAGATGGACTCGGACAAGACGGAGTGGACGATGCTTTTGTTGCACGCCCATTTCAGCCCCTCGTCGTCTGAACTCACAAGCTGCAGCGCAATGAGAAAACCGAGGCCACAGTAGAACATAGTAGCCGTTCCATCACGGTAGTATGCAGGCGAAGTAGCCACTCCGAGCGCGATTTTGTATTGTTCAGTGAGTAGTCGTAGACAAAGTACAAGGGGAAGTTGCTCTCGGGTAGGTCCAAAGCGTCGCGGTAGTCCTGCGTTTAGTTCACTAGCGATGTGGCACTGCGTGAAGTCGCCCCGTACTCTAAAAGGGATGCATTTTCTCATATGTCCGAGTAGGTCCCCTCAAGCACAACATCGTTCAGGAGTGACTCCGGCGGCCACATCTGCATCTGTACAAGGGCCAATTTCTGGGCGACGCGCCCCTCGCTCTCGTTGTCCATCCAGCGGGAAGCATTCATCTTGCTCAAAGCTTTGGAAACCAGGCTGATGAATGCTGTGGTGATTACGCGGCGGTCTTTCACAGTGATACGTGAGACAGTGGCCAGAGACAGGACAAGCACCTTGAACGACGCCTCCTGGAGGTGTGCACGGTACGGCGGGCGGAAAATATCCGCCTTTTGATTGCTCCCAAAGCGTGCGGTCATGAGCGCTATCTCCGAGAGTGGAGAGTAGAACGGCACCAGCTTCCACGCCAACAATACCTTGAAATCCTGGTCGCCGTATATGAAAAAGAGGCTCTTGAAAGCCTGAAGCAGCACATCACCAAGAATGACCTCGTCGTCTGGGGACAACCTGGGCTACAGGTGAAGGCCTTCGTCGAATTGTGGTAGCCAGTAGGCAGTAGAGGCGTTCGGGACATGCCTGTCGACTTCGCGGAAGGAAAACACGGAGGGTGTTTGGCTGAGCGACTTCGCTACGCTGTTCAGTTCGGAAGGCACAGTTTGCTCTAAGACACGCATCTCGTCGACGGCAGTCTCGTTCACATCGCGGGCCGCATAGTAGGCGGCATAGTACGAGTTGTAGTAGAGCAGGTAGACTGGCGCAACGCGAAGGTGGTAGTTCAGGAGGATTGGCACGTAAGTACCGGATCGTACAACGACGCGACGCCATCCGGAGGAGCTGTCGTGCATTACGGTGACTGCAAACCAGACGGGGACCAGCCACCGGTAAGCGAGTGACAGCGCCACACTGAACGTTGTAAGCGTCGTGTTGGAATGTTTTCGCCGTGAGAAATGTAGCCCCTGAAGGAAGGCGCGATGCAGGGGCATCTGGGACCCGTAGACAGGGCGGCGGCCCGTGCACATTTCGTACATGGCCATAGCCTTTCTCCCTGCTTGCATCTTCGTCGTGCCCAAGCGCAGGGTCTTACCAAACTCTTCATACCTCGCATAGCGCAGACTCTCTATGATTGATTTGACATGCTCGGAAGATCTTGCTTGCAGAAATCTGAAGCAAAGGAAAGCTGAGAAACCCTCACAGGGGTCGATCACCGTGTTGACGATTCTTCCGAGTAGATTGGCATGACGGATACAGTCGGCGGTGTCGCAAAACTTCCCGTGCTCCATGAAGAAAGCGAGGAATAATAAAAATAGGACAGTGAGGAGGGGTCCTACGACAAAAATGGCCCCTCCAATTGTCTTGCTCCCTCCTCCAAATGCTCCTCCAAGGCCTTGGCACGACCTTTCTTGGAACTGCGATTTCGGTCTTCGGACTTCGCTGTGGTACTAAATAGCGCATATTCACTCACACGGAACGTTTTCTTGTCTTTTGGCCTCTGTTCGCTAAAAAGAACAAAGAGGAGCAATTAACGATTGCCTGTATTGAATGCTTACCACATTCAAAACATAAAGAGGCCACTCTCACCGAAACCCGGGCTTTCATAAGCTAGAAAGGACCAGAAAACAAAACACGTGTGTCGCCACAAGCGGCTGAATGCTCCAAGTAAAAGGCATGCGTCGATATCGCCTTTACATTCCTTGGTCGAAACCAGTTTCGCGGGGACTCCAGAGGCCAAGCTGAACCGACGATCACTTCAACACGCAGGTAACCGGTTCTCTTCGGTTGGGTTATCATCGGTTTGAATCAGTTGGCGGTAAAATTTTAAAATCCAATATTCTTCGCGATTAAATGCGTCTTTTTCTGCCGGACAAACTCAACATAGCCAGAAAACGACAGATAATAAACTTTTACTGATCACAGTAACTAGATGTCGTTTCTGTGCTTTTAAACTTGGTCACCAGACTTTCTCAATATACGCATAAAATATACCACGTTCAGTACAAGTGAAAGCACTTAGTAGTTTTTAGACACCTGCAGATATTCAGGCAAAATAGTTACGTGGAGTTTTGTGTTAACTGAATGGCTCATGTAATATGGGCTTTGCATAAGTTTTTTTTTTATGACTTTGGGGGGCAAATGTCAGCAGATATTTTTTAAGGTCAACGTCGGGGTCAAATTGGCTTACACAGCAAAAAGTCGTTTATTTCAGATTTCTCGGGTTTTTTTTTTTATAAGCGCACTATGATTGATAATTTATCTTAACGGTGCGAGTTTGCACTGCGACATTTGGAAGCATTCGTGACTTCATTAGGCTCGAGTATTTCTCTGGAACTCTATTAAGGCAAAACATGGCTAAATTTCGGTTCAAGTTTTCGTTTCTTTCTGTCGATCAGGCTTACTTTCATCTTACTGAAAGCAAAAACAAGCAGCTATCACGGCTTTAAAATTTGAGACGACACTTAAGCTTCGCCTTAACTGATTGACGCGATAGCGTACTGGGTAAATTCTCATTTACTTGCATGGATACTTTGCAGTCCTCATACCCCTCCTGGCGCAGTGGTGCAGCTCTTAAGCAATGCGCCAGTGCCCTTCGAAAGCAGTTGCTGCCACCGGTGGACGTGTTCGATCCAGGAAGCTCATGCCCAATCATTCATTGAACTGCCACCTGCCACGGTCTGCAACTTGTTCACTATCCCATGGGTAGGTTGTGATGACTCCACAAGGCCACGTGACCTGGGTGGCCCACCAGCCTCCTTGGTTGCTCTCTGGGGACCTGCCAGAACTGCGCCCGTGATATTTCGCACACAACGCCGTCGCCGACAACGCCGACACGTGATTTTATTGTGACCGGTGGAAGGCTATCGCGTTAAAATATGCGCTGTGCATTGAGAGGCGTTATGTTATGAAATGTAATTCTGCACCGCCGAGCGAATGTGCCTTGAGAAAAAAAGGGGGAAAAGCGTAAACACAGACGAGGTAGCCTGCAAAAGCACCCTCGCGAATGTGCCTTGCGAACCCTTTGAAGCCTCCATCTATCGTTAGTATTTAGTGCTCCGAAAAGCGTTCAGTCTCTGAAAAATGTGAAACATCGGGTTATATAGGGCCCTTCGTTTTCGGGCAAAACCCAATGTCACCCGCTTCTTGCACACCAGCACAATATTCTCGAAAATGAGGAACACCCCGACTTCAACACGAAAATGCGTCTTCTAGGAACTTCCATTTTCCTGCACAAATTTGAAGAAACCGAGCGAAATTTAGCGAATATCTCGTGCCTCCTCCGGAGGGGCGTTTTCAGTCCACTGGTGATCAGACCCCACTTTGAACAAGGGTTGAGGAAGGGTTTCATTCCGCTAGTCAACGTTTCTTGACAAGTCCACTTGTCGCATCGTTTGCTAGCGGATTGAGCCTTCTCTTAACTCTGCTCACATACATTTGTGCTGTCAACAATCCCATCCACTTGCCGCCTCTCTATCGGTAATCGTCTTTAAGCGTTTGTTGTTCAAGATAAGCTCGAAAGTACGTTTGGGAAGCGATAGGCCGATACATGCGTATTGACCACATATCACTGGGTCTAGTGCTGTCCAAGCTAAAGAAGCCCTATTAGAAGCCTCTTGTGCGTTCGAAAAGTGTGCTGTGATGTTGAATCAATGTTTCCGTAGGAAACTTTCATGCTTTTTTTTGCACGTAGCTTTTTGGTAACATTACCAGGAAGTCGAGGCAACGCCCAGCGATTGCCACTAAGTGTAACGTCGTATAGCGCTTCAGCGGCATCCACTCGGTCGCTCTGTTTTTTCTATCGTGACGGTTGATGTCTGCAAGACGTTATTGAGTGTCCAAAACATGCGTCATGTAGCAACACCCAAGATCTCATTTTCTGCATAAAGTTTATGTGACGAAATAACTCCGGGAGTTTGGGGGATACGTGGCTGCAGCAGGGACATGATTAATTGAAGAGATTGTTCTGCCGTGGGTGCCGTCGGCTCCATGATAATCAGGAATAATTTGGAAAAAGAAAGGAATTCAACTCTCTTTGGCAATAAGGAGATTCCCTAGTAAATAATAGTAAGTAAGACAGGGATGAGAGGCCAGGCTTGACGCTTCCAAGAACGCCGTCCTTTACAGCACTGTTGCCTTTAAAGCAACAGCACTTTTCTGTACCGGTTACTTTTGGAGCTGAGCGAAGCCTAGAAAAACGTCGACAAGCAGGGAATCGAATACTTCAGGTGAAGCATAACCGCTGCCACTATGAAAGTTCACCATACTTCTTAAATGCAGCGGAACCGACAAAGAACTCCTGGCTCAAGGTGTCATCGCGCCGCGACTATTCGACGTGAACTTTTCGACGTGAACGACGATAGTCTTTACTTTCGCTAAAATATGCCACGTAGAACACCAATATTTCACGAGGCACCAAATATATATACGCGGCAATCATTCTGGTGTATTTTCCTTTCGGTACACAAATGACGTGCATTTTTTTTTCCTCACATGGCGTGACAATACTCTGTGTGCCCTCGCGCCGTCGCCACTTCCGCCGTCGTGATCTGCGAGGTTTAGAATAAGATGGCAGAAGACGATGGGAGCTGTAGGTAGGTACGTATCCAGGAGGGGGGGGTTCCCCTCCCCCCTAAACCGCGCTCAACCTCCCCCTCCCCCCTTTCTTTTGGGCTTCGCCCTATAGAACAGCCTCGGGCCCCTCCCGAGAAAATTTTCTGGCTATGTGTCAGGTGGCAGGGGCGAAATTTAACCACCGCAGCTTCTCAGGAAACCCAGCGATGGGGTAGAACACTAGCGAATACAGAGGACAGGGCACCACAGAAGACCTTGCCAATTGCTACTCAAAGGGTTATATTGACTACTTGGTAATATCTCGAAGATAATTAGGATTGCGTATTTAGAAGCAGTGTATTATGGAAATCAAATAGTTAATTATTTTTGTTAACAATGCGCTCCACTTCGGCATTGAGGAAAACTAATGACGATGTGTCTGGACAACTAAACGAATAGGAAGAAACGAGGGGAAGTGCAAAATCAACACGTCGTAAACACATTGAAATGACGATCACAGATTAGATCCGAAGTGCACAACAGGGACTCTAACCGGCAATTAGCGATAACTAAACATTTCAGCGAATTATGTTA
Organism: Amblyomma americanum; assembly: GCF_052857255.1. Classification (NCBI taxonomy): domain Eukaryota; kingdom Metazoa; phylum Arthropoda; class Arachnida; order Ixodida; family Ixodidae; genus Amblyomma; species Amblyomma americanum. Next base: position 79,990,543 of record NC_135500.1, on the reverse strand, counting down.
AACTAAGCGTAATAAACTGAGATCACCGTTTCGCTTCCACACCAAAAGGCACTCTGAGCGGGATCACTGTTAATAGATTTTGCTTTGCAGCTTGAGGCACGACCCTCAGAATGAAAATTTGTAAAATACAGTAAAGATAAAAAGGTTTCAGGTAGTCGCCAACATGATTGTACGCCGTTTCGAGAGCTGCTCTTCAGGTCAGCGCTTTATTCGTTCGAGCCTTTCAATGAAGTAAATGACAAGTGGTCTGGTTTATGGGGTTGAACGTCCCAAAGCTGGACATGGGTTATATACGACGATGTAGTGGGGAGCAAGAGATTAATTTCGACCACCTGTTGCTTATTACCGTGTAATGATAACGTACAGAACATAGCTGTTTCTGAATTACGTCAGAGAAATTTCTGCGCCGCGGCTGGGATTTGGTCCTAGGATGCAACCAATGAGAGATAGAAAGATCTCTTACAGTTTCTTGCGCTTCGTAGGGCGAGGGCAACGTTCTTGCAGAAGTGGGCTTGGTGATGCGTGCAGACATGGAAGCTGGAGGCTGTCCCACACCGTCATCTTAGTGCTGCCCGGCCTGCGTGCGCGTGTTGAGCGGCCGTTGAGGCGAGGGCGTCGTCGCGTCCATTGTTGACGGCAGTAGAGGCATCGAAGAGGTCGACTTTGCTGCTGGATCTCCTTCTGGAGACTGCTGCGCTGTAGCCGGGGCATTCTCATCAATCTGCTGCTGCTGGTTTCCGGCGACACGACAGTGGACAGCAGCTGGCGCGTTCCAGTCATATCTAGTCGTGAATATCGAGATCTTTCCATCGAGCGAAAATTCGAAATATGGCCCACCTGGGGCGGCCGCTGCTGTTGCTTCGGATGCCTTGGACCCGCGATGGTGGTGTTTGATCTCCCGGTGTGCGTACGTCTGACGCTTTCATTCGGCATCGCGGTACGTCCAAAGACAAGCGTCACCTTGATTAACTATTAGCCAGACGAGTTGAGAAGTAACGCTGGATGCCTAATCTTAACTGCCACCAGTGTTCGACAGCGCGATCTCGAGGACCAAGCACGGGAAACGTCAGAAGCGCGCGACGCGGACCTGATAATGATAACTTCGTCGTCTCCACCGTACCTGCTCTTGCCGAGGTTGCGATGAAAAAATGTGGTAGTCTTTTGTTTTGTCCAGGTTTTCAGTATCGGTCACTTCTAATTGGATTGGATTTGGCCTTGTTTATGTGCATCTGTACTTCATTAGTGGCTTGGATAGTCACGTGATTGTTTTATGTATAAAAACCGATGCCGCCGCGAATAAATGTCATTCGTCATGTTTTTCTGAGTCTTGACTCTTTTCTTGCAGCCTTTCAGGGCGACACCACTTTGGCGACGAGTACGTTATTTTTACGCCTACTAGCTTAGCGAGAGTTGGCTCTCATGAGTTAGTTCAAAAGTAATGAGACGACGTCTTGTCGTCTTCAATTCTCTGCTATGCATAAATAATTCAGGTAACAGTCTTCGGCACATTTACGGCAGCAAACTCAATTTCTTGTTCATTGGAGGGCTTCGGCGTCCACTTGCCTTCTTCTACGTCGTCATCGAGGACCAAGCCACTGCCAAGGAGCTTCGTTCGCCCGGAGTATTGAAGCTATGGAAATCGAGTTAGTGCGTTCAACAACGGCGTTTCTTGACGCGTGAAGAGCGTTCGTGGAAATGAGTGAGGTTACGATCTGAGACGCATCGAGTTCGGTCGGTTGAGGAGGTCGCTAAGCCTAGCGGACCTACGCAATTGCGAACATGTGAGCAATTCAAGAAAATAGGCAAGGGCCATTCGTATTTCTAACAAGAAGAAGGAATAGTATAAACTATCAAATTCCAAGGACATTCATTCCAGACTGGCTAATGTGCCGCATCCGTCTGGATCGAGTAAGACGGAGGAAGCTGAGACGATGTTACCGCCATTGCATGCAACCTGTTGCTGCGCAGGCGAGGAGGAAGGCCGTTGGCCGCCATTTTCCGTAACCGGCAGTCGCTAAGACCGGGAGGCCGCCAAGTTTCATGTTAAGTATTCAATACGGAAGGAATGAAGAATCGAAAGTACATTGTACTGGGTCAACGCTTTCGTTAGCAGCGATTCAGGAGGCCGCAGTGAGCCGGCCAGTGAGAGACCGAGAGGCCGAAGCCATTTTCGTAACCGGCCATTGGAGGATCCGGGAAGCTGCCGCCATTTTCGTAACTGGCGGCAAGGGAGGCCACCGCCATTTTCTTAACGTGCAAATGAGGGACCGGGAGGCCGCTGCCATTTTTGTAACCAACTATTGAGGAAGCCAACCGCCACAGTGAGTATGACTTCGGGAGGCCAATGCGTCATTTCTGGCACTGGCGTTTGAAAGTTAAATTGACGAACGGTTGTACTAGGGAAATAGAAGCTGTGAACAAGATCATCAACTGAAATTTAAGAAAAAAATGTCGAACGCGACGCAAAAATTCTCCGGCGTTTATGCGCCTGAGCCTCTGCTTCATAGACCGGGACGCCCGTCGGTGCCTTGGGCGCAGTGGGTACAAACATTTGAACTTTATTCGAACATATCTCGTGAATCTGCAGCATCACCTGAAAGCAAGAAATCATTATTGAAATACACTTTAGGAGACGAAGGGCGCAGAATTTATTTTGCACGTACTACGACGCAAACGGAGACAGCGTCGCATACAGCAGCAGCGTCCACAGAGACGGTAGATACTGCGCCAGATGTGTATCAGGCTGCGGTAACATTATTTGCCCAAGAGTTTTCTGTGTTGACAAATTTGGTTGTAGAACGACGTAAATTCTACAACCGCGTGCAGCAGCCAGATGAGTCGGTTACAGAATACATAGCCGAACTCCGATCTCGGGCAAACGCGTTCAGTTTTTCGTCACCAAATTAAACAATGAGAGACAGATTCGTGACCATCGTCTCCTCGCTACGTGTTCGCGAACGCCTCTTGTTAGAAGGATCAGATATCTCCTTCGCTACAGCTTCGAATATTGCTTTGCGGTATGAGCAAACGGCTCGCTACGCTCAAGAAGTCGCAGCACCAATACAGGAAGCAACCCACTCATTGCATCAAGTTCCTTCACAGCGTCAAGCAACATGATCGTTGCCAGAAGCTTCTCCGCAGGTTCAAGGAAAAAATTCGTCTTTTCGTCAAGTTCGTCCCGCATGTCAAGAAACCATGCGGCCGTTTCACCAAACTTGTGCGCAGCCTTCTACTACATTTCAAGAGCGGCAGTACGCTATATGACCACAAGGTCCACGATCTTCAGGACGCCCGGTGCATAAACGCATCGTAACCCCGTCTGCGAGTAGACGAAATTTCAGCACCGTTGCTGCCAGCGTTCCGAACGAACGCAACTTTTCAGACAATGTTCCGTCAACGAACGCGAACAGACGCCCTGCGCGCCACACGCCAAGCTGCTACTGCTGCAGATGTAGATCGGATCGTCATACTGCGTCGGCACCTAGATGTCCTGCACAGAGGAAAACGTGCTCAATGTGCACGAGTTGGACATTTTCAGTTATTTTACAATCGTAGTCCACCTTCTGTGAGAGCAGTACGAGCGTATTTGCCTGGCGAAAAGGATAAAGCTACTTTACATGTGGCAGAAGAAGAGACTACTACTCTTTATGTTATAAATATGCAAGGGCGGAATGGTATACATATTCAGTTGAAAGTGGCAGGAAAAAATCTTACATTTCGTCTTGATACAGGATCAGCAATATCTATTATTTGGCTATAAAATTTTCGTACGCCTGTTCTCACATGTCAACACCTTAGACGCACCGCGTATTACACTTCTGGACTATTCCCAACGTCATATCAAGGTACACGGTTCCTTCATGGCAATGACCACATTCAAAGAAAGAACAGTCCCAATATTTTTCTGCATTGTTCAGAAAGGAGCTACCCTAATCGGCCTGGATGCAATTCGGGCACTTGACTTGTGCATTGTGAGGACAACATTTACAGTGTCTTCAAACGACTGCAAAACCATCTACAAACCATGTTCTTTCTGCAGCGGTAAGATAATTTCCAGCCCTCATCTAGGATAAGTTGGGATTAGCCTAATGCTACCAACATAAAGTGAGAATTCGCACAACAGTGCAACATGTGGTAGTTAAGTTGCGTCGAGTACCGTTTGCTAAACGCCCTAAAGTAATTTAAGATTTCAAAGCTTACAAGAGCAAGACATCACCGAAAGAATTGATGCTTCGGAATGGGTTTCTCCCATTGTTGTTTCACTGAAGCTGAATGGAAAAATCCACTTTTGCGTTGACCTGCGTGAGGTGAATGATCAGCGTGTGTTCGCAGTGCAAGAACTCACTTTCCTTCGTCATAAAATTACACCACAAGGCATTTCTACAGTTAATGTTTCAGCTGAGTCTGTTATCAAAACTGTAATACCGCAGAATGCGGCAGAATTGAAATCGTTCTTGGGCTTTGTAGAATATTTTGCAAAGTTCCTGCCGCACTTGGCTACAGTAGTGGAGCCTATGAAAGCCTTTCTTCGAAAAGACCATCCGTTTATACGGTCGAAAGAAGCACATGATAGTTTCAGCAAGGTGAAACGTCTTCTTACATCCGCACCTGTCTTTCATATGTTTAATTCCTTCTTTCTTACCATAGGGTCAACTGACGCTTCAGACATAGGGCTGGGAGCTGTGCTCCAGCAGGAGGGTCCTGGAGGACTCCGGACTATAGCCTTCGCATCTCGGACACAGTCTCCGACAGAGAGAAGTTATTCGGTGGGGGAAAAAGAACTATAGCATGCATGTGCGCATGTGAGCGATGGCATGTGTACCTATGGGGTCGTCCGTTCACACTTCAAACTGACCACCAAGCAGTTAGATCATTTTTTTTCTAAGCAAGGTAGACGTCGCCGAACATTTTGTATCTCACGATGGTACAACAGGTTATTCTTTTACAACTTTTCATTCAGTATCACAAGAGATCTCGTAACCAGGTAGCAGGTGCATTGTCAAGACTTCCTACGCCTACTCAAGGCATCGAAGGGAAAAGTCAAGAAGAGGTCATTGCATTCACTGAGTCAACTTCCGTCACGAGTGACCAATTTAGGGCTGCATTGCGGAAGATAGTTGCATTCAATGGGTCCAAAACTTTGCCCTTTCAGCCTGGCCAGCGTCACATCAAATATCAAAGGATCTGAAACCTTTGTTCAGTGTGAAAGAACTTCCTGTCATTGATGACTTGCAGTATCGCGCAGATCGTATTGTAGTTCAAGCAGCGCTAACAGAACCGTCGATTGAAACAACACATGAGTCACATCCAGGTATAGTTCGCACTAAAGCGAGGCTGACAGAGTAATATTTCAGGCCAGCTATGCACCGACAAATAGAACAACAGATAAAGAACCTGCATCGAGGTAGATAAGACAGTGAAAATATCTGTACCCCCTTTGCAGGCTGTTCCTTTTCCAGAAAAGCTTTGGCAAGAGTTGGCAATCGACCTAATCGGCTCGACGGCAGACATAATCAGCCATCGCTATGCCATCACTTTAGTTGACTATTTTTCGAAATGGCCTGAGGTGAAGATGACAGATAATGTAACAACTACAGATATTACCGACTTCTTACTTGACGTTTTTGCTTATGAAGGCTATCCAGAAGAGATAGTATCTGATCAAGACCCTCTGTTCATGTCAAAGTAATTTAAGCAATTTCTGAGTAAGAGGGCTGTCAAGTAAACTTATTTTCAATACACCACCCGCAAGCCAACGGGTAAGTTGAAAGATTTAAGAAAACTTTCAAGACTTTTGTTTAACTGACATCGTTCGAACGCCGGCCTTTGAAAACCACTATTGCACAGTGTTTGGGTATATATGAGGAGTCCATACATTCATGAAATTTCACACCGGCTCAAGAAAGTAGAGGCGAAATTAAGGCGGACAAGATTTTTACGGCGAAGAATAAGCTTGCGAGGATTTGTAGTGCTGTGCGGAAAAAGCTCGAGCCTGAGAGCAGTCGTGCTGGAGCTGAGTGCTCGATAGCGTACAGGAACCAAATCAGGTTCACCGAGTGTAATACCTGAGTCGTGTGCGAAGTCCCCCTCTCGTGTGGGAAGAAGTACATCGGCCAGACAGGTCGATGTATTAACGAGCGGATGGCAGAGCATCGCAGGTCGTTGAAGGGCGCGGCTTCCTCTAATCTTGCCTTGCACTGCAAATGTTGCAAAGAATTTTATCCACGGCTGAACTAGACTAGCGTCTTATTTAAGCACTGAGATCAGGTATGCAGGGATTTGGTGGAAGCTTACCTGATCAAGAAAAAATCCGATTACTGTGTTGCATCGACATCTGTAGGCCTGATTGATAGGGAGATACCCTTTTTGCGCAGCTTTTTTAGCGCGAGCAGGCAGTATGGAGTGTTAACCTGACAGGAGTGTGCCGTGGGTTTGATGTTTTTATGTTGTCTCTGACTATGCGGAGTTTTCTTTTTAGGTGTGTGATCACAGTGGCATCATGTTACATGCGCCAAGATAGTGTGTGATAGTTTTTGCGTTTTCGTATTTCAGCCTGTCTTACCACAGGCTGAAGATACATATATAGACCTCTTTTCCTTGAAAAAAAAGTAAGTTGATAGCCTGCGCTTGTACGTGTCGTGCCATTCTTGTTCTCTGTCTTCGTTTTTGCCCAGTTTAACAAGAATATAAAGATATACACCTCATGCTACAACAGGGGTGGCACCGGCAGTTCTTCTCCATGGTAGATGGCTTCGTACATAGCTAGATATTGTTGGGTTCCTTTATTTCAGTCATTGCTTGCTCAGAATTCATATTTAGCTATGCAAGATTTGAAGTAAAGAACTGAGAAGAAACAGACGACGATGAAAGAATATACGGATAACAAGCGTGAAGCACGACCTCCAAGAATTCAACCAGGTATTTTGACATACTTCGCAAACCCATCATTCAGTTCAAAGGAGAGAGATGTGTCACCGCCCCGCGGGAGGTCATTCAAAAACGTAGTCCAGAATCATACCGCCTAAATGATATCATGCTATGGAATGCTTCTAAGCTGGCAAAAGTACTGATACAAATGAATTGGGAAGAGGATGAACATTTTGAACATATCAATTACCTTTTCCCGACGATTCTAAATGTTATGCACAGAATCCAGGCTTGGTGGGCCCACTGCTGCCTAGGCAGCCTCTTCATGCATCATCGATTCCGCGATCTCCAGAAGCTAGAACCCGCTTCACCATTTCTTCACGGCCACTAGCTGGACAATCCATGTCGTCCTACCTCCACAGTGATGTGAGTGATTTACCTGTGAACAGGTGTGATGCGCCTTCTGGCACAAGTGCTCAATGTTCAAGTGATTTACCCGTGGGCAGGCAAGATGTGCATTCTGCTTTGCGTGCGCAGTGTTCAGTGCTGCCTGATGAAAGTGGACCAGCCCCAGCTGTTCCGCCTAGGAACAGGCGCCGACGGCAGCCTTCGGAACTTCTCAGGAATCCAGTTTGGCACCGGAGAGACCGAGAAGCAACGCTCTCAATCCATACTGGTTTAAGGACTATGTGTCACAAAAACTTGTCTTGCATTCCTTCCTTGTCTTGTCTTGCCCTTGTTTAAGAAGTGGCTTTGCATATTTTGAATTCTTTGTGTAACAGAAGTCATGCGATGCAACCGGGTGTTTCACATGCATTTCAATGTAATTTCTTTCGTTTTTAGTTTCTCCTTCCCAGTAGCTATTGTACCAGAAGTGAATGATATTTCTCTGGTATTATTCTGTGCATAATAGTATACTGATAATATGATATGATATGAATGTTTCATTATTTCTGATATTTTTTCACTGTGTTGTGAAGATTATTCAATATAATCTTATGAGGCAGCATTTCTCAATAAGAACATTCTTCTAAGATAGATTCTAACACGATAAAAATAATGCTTAACCGTTCAGAAAAGAGTACTATTTTTCAGGCCACTATACATATATTTGATTTTCTTCGTGCAGGCAGACGCAAGTAGCAGTATTTCATGTCAGACATATAATGAATAATTACCAACAGATTATCATCATTTCAGTCAGAGTCGTGTGACCTCTTTGGAAGATACTTGCTGTTCTTTCGTATGATTTTTCTCGTCTAGTAGACTTGACCGATGTTCATGTGTGTATATTACTGTTGAGTAAAACTGGCCGATGTTCTGTGGTCCTGTGGATCTTTATTTTTCATTCATGTAGGATGTTTCTACGGGCAATTAAAACTAGCCCACGTTCTCAGGTAATTTCATAAAAACAGCAAGGAGGAGCATTTTATAAGATGATGGATTTATTTTATTTTTATTTGGATGAAGGATTCACTACTCAAGGGGACGCCCATCAGCAGATTCCCTGGCGACGCTCAGGGAATAGACAATTCATACAAACTTTAATGATATCACACGATCTCCAGTGTCTGACGTTACTAGTAGCCTTCAGTGACACTGCCCTAGCAGTATTTGTTGAGCATTCTTGAGCATTTAAGCTTGCATTGCATTTAAGGCCCCTCATTATTTCTTTTAAAAAAGGGGGAGAAAATATGTTTCGGAAGGGTATTTTTCAGTGTTCTCTAAGAGGTGTTCATTATTATTTTGAGATGTTTCAGATAATCATCGTTTTTGATGAAGTGCCAACTGTTCGTGTTTGATGAAGAGGGGTATGCTCATTCATTGTTCTTTTGGGATGAAGTATGAAATTTTGTTTTTCGATTCAAAGCTTACATAGGAGTAAGCTCATTCAGATATTTTTTCATGTTGTATTTGTATAACTTTGTATTTAAAATTTTCCATTGTTTCAATTGTTCACCAATGTTTGCTTTTCCCCGAAGGTAGGGAGTATGTTGTGTCCTAAGTTTCAGTTTCGGTTTGTTCTACTTAAATTGGATTTGGCCTTGTTTAATTTCATCTGTACTCCATTACTGGCTTGGATTATCACGTGTTTGCTTTATATAGAAACCCAACCCGACATGAATAAAATGTCATTCCCCATGTTTTGCTGAGTCTTGGCTCACTGCTTGCGGCCGTCCAGGACGACACCACAAGTTTTAACGTAGTTAAGCCTAGTATACGTGGAAAGGCATGTGTTCAGCCTAGATGGCTCATGGATTTCCTTTGCTGGGTAGTCGGCACGTCTGGCGACGATATTGGACTCGGGTTGAGCTCTGATCGAGGTTAAGCTGATCTGATCTGTTCGTGCCGTAGATGGAAGTTCGTGAAGACGACGATGTGCAATACAAAGCCTGACAGTGCGCTGTAGAGAAAGAGAGAGAGCTCTTTAATCGAAAATCAGAGAATGCAGTTTAACACGAGGCACAATCGGCTGCGGAGATAGCATAGTTTCCCGTGCAGTGGCCGGCGAAGACCTAAATCTATTTAGAAAGAGTGACTGCCAGAAAGTGTGAAGAGCATAGTACCTCTTTTTTCTTCCTGAAAAATGAGTTGGGTTGAGGAGTTGAATGCTACAGGTGGTGTTAGCCTTGTTTTATCTGCCGGAAATTGCTCCACCGCAGCTCCACACAATCCACATCACAGACCACTCCAGGAGCCAACATCTATGCATATATTCAGTCACCGTAGAACTTAGTCCATTGTAGTACCACAATCCATACACACATTTACTCACAGTATAACGTAGTCCACTCCTGAAGACACCATCTACGCACACATTCAATCACAGTAGGCCATAGTCCGTTCGGGCTGTCACCATTTGGAAACAAGATCCGTATCCTGCAGAAATGTTAAAAGAAGGCGTGCAGCCTCCCTTCTGCATGTCTTGTTTCCACTCAGGTAGACAATGTTCTGGACTGTGCTGTGACGGGTTCCTGTCTTCTTGAAGGAAGCGAACATCACATGCCTTCCCGGGTTGTACTCTGGGCAGTACATAATATAATGTTCGATATCCCAGCACACACCACATAAAGAGCAGAGCGCAGACGATGCTATGCCGGTCTTATGCATCCATGCAGGAGTGCGAGCAGATGCCGTGCGAATTCGATGTAGAAGGGTCGCCTGAGATCTTCTCAGTCCCTTGGTCACACATGGCTTATGGGACGCACTCCACAGGGTACTGAAGTGATCGAGCACCGCTTTCCGGCGGAGACTTTTTCCATCTTGAGGTACGTTTTTTGATGGAATCCTTGAGAGAGCTTTATGGGCGAGACTATCTGCCACCTCATTACCGTTGACTCCTATGTGAGAGGGCACCCATTGGAAATGTAGAGTAAAGCCTCTGCTGTGCAGATTCTGCACCAAGCGTAGAGAGCTTATAGACAAGGCGTCATCAGGGAATTCGCGCTCTAACCTCTGAAGGGTAGATTTTGAATCAAGATGACAACAGGATGAGCCGGACAAGACCCTAACTTCCGTAAAGCCGCCTCAATAGCAACACTTTCAGCCGTTGTGGAGGATACGACAGCAGTACAGCGTACGGACCACTTACAGTCCAAAGAACGAATAAAAAGCCGCTGTGCTAGATTGTTTGACCTTGTCCCCAGAACCATCCGTGAAAATTTGAAGATGGCAGGCATACTCTATTTCCAAGTGTTCCAGTACAAGCGGACGTGTTGCTGCCAGAGGAGAGCTGCGCTTTGCACTCACATGGGGAATTGGGACCATACAGTCGAGGGTCGGAAAATACCAGGGGGTTTCAACCGTTTCCTTTGCCTTCAGACATTCACGTCTAAAGAACTAAGAGCATTGAGTGCCAAGTAAGCCTTCGACTCATATCTCTTGCAGAGCCGCTGGTGAAGGGATCGTCCAGCTACCGTCTCTCCTAGGCGGTGAAGATACATTAGTAGTCTCTGAGAAGCGATAAGGCTAAGAGGTTTTGATAGAGACTAATGAAGTACTGCCTTATTCGCAGCCGCCTGGGGAACTCCAATGGCTCTTCTTAGGCCCTTTCTGTGGACAAATTCGAGTCGTTCAAGTTGTGATGCCGAGGGGGAAATTAAAGGTAATTGATACATTATGCCACTGAGCACCAGCGCTTCATGAAGTTACACCATTGAAGAAGGATGGTTTCCCCATTGCTCACGTGCAATTCTACGCATAACATTGAGACGAGAAGATATAGATCAAACAATCGTGTCTACAGATTTTCGCCACTGTAGGCGGGAGTCAATAATGACGCCCAGGAAACGCGTGTGGTTAAATTGACGGATGCAAGGGTGACCGAGGTCTATCTTCAACCGCGCTTAACGTCTTTCTACACCTGGAAACAGGACAAAGCCGGATTTTTCCACTGACAGAGACAACCCCACACCTTGGAGGTAAGCTTGTGCCAAAAGTAGAGCCTGTCGAGCTATCAGGGCTAATTGCTTGTGTTGGTAGCCAGTAATCCAAATGCAGATGTTGTCAGCATAAAGTGACGCCCGCACTTGCCTGCCACTTTTCTTCAACGAATCGGGAAGGCCAGCCATTAGGGCGTTAAAGAGCGTGGGGGAAAGAACACTTCCTTGGGGCACACCTCGTGATAGAACCCTTTCGGTGCTTAACGTACTCCCTAACCGTGCACGAACCGCGCGATCATTTATAAACTTGTAAATGAATCTTAACATATGGCCTTGTATGCCCATGCCTTGCAAACTGTTTAGAATTGAGCTCTGAAGCACGCTATCGTAAGCTTTCGCAACGTCAAGAAAAATGGCTAAGGTGGAAAGGCCGAAAGCTCTCTGGTGTTCAGTGTGACTGACCGAGTCTAAGACACTATCTTGGGCACTAAGACCTCGGCGGAATCCTGTCAGACTTGTTGGCAATGACAAGCTGTCCTCAAACCACCACGATAAGCGTTCATTTACCAGCTTCTCCATCCACTCAGCTACACAGGAGGTCAATGACATAGGCGATACGAGGCAAGTTCTGTCATGTCTTTTCCTGGCTTCAGTACTGGGACTACATGTGCCACCTTCCATAACGGAGGAACATCGCCAGGCTCCCAAACTCGATTGATGAAGTTGAGGAGCTCCTTTCTGAGTTACAAGGGCAGATTATTCAGCATTTGATTGGTGATGCCGACGGGACCTGGTGCACACCGGCGCCGCAGGCCACTGAGCGCAGTCTGAAGCTCACGAAGAGTGAACGGGACGTCCAAGATTGACCTAGAGGAAGCAGGTGGTGTATATATGTCTATTCCAGAATCAGCGCGTACAAGTGCGTCTGCAAATTCCTCTGCCAAGCACGCAATATGTTTTTCCTTGCGTATTGCAAGAGCTTCAAAAGGCTTCGAAGGGCGAGATTCTCCAGCAAGGCTGCCAATAACTCGCCATATTCTCGTCATCGGTGAGAACGCAGTCAAACGTGCACAAAATGAGGCCCATTGCGACCTGTACAGCCTGTTCGTGTGCCGTCTAATAGCAGAATTCAGCATATTGAAGGTCGTCTTCAGTTGCCTGTCGTCTTTCTTCCGCACGAGTTGGCGCTCCGCCCTTCTTCTCGCTGCGCAATTGTTCCTGAGTTTAAAATCCTGGGCCGAAAAATGGTCAGGTAACTTGACCGCTGTAGTTGCTGCTAGCTTACTAGAAATCATTTTGTCAACAACATCACCAGAAACACGTTCTAGGTGCACTCTGCTCATGTCCCAGTGGAAAACATTGATAATTTTAGGACCATGCATACGAAAGTCGGCAGCAAACACAAAACTCGGATAGTGATCACTTCCCATGCGGTCAGGCGCTGTTGACAAACTCACGCGGACGTCAGGTGAATGCAGTGACAGGTCTATAGCTGTCGCTGAGGCTGGCACCCTGAAGAAAGTTGGGCTTCCGTCATTGGCAACACACAGGTCCAAACTATCAATAACCTCTACGAGTTTGCGTCTACGGGAATCCGTGTTCCTGTCACTCGAAACGGCATTGTGGGCGTTGAAATCACCGCAGATGATTCTATGAGCTGGGCAGAAACAGGAGCTGCTGTAGAAACAAATCCAATGCTCCCTTCTTCCGCAGAGACACGTCCACGGATGCAATAAAAAGGGTTCGAGAGCCGAGCTATAATCTCACAGCCGGTACCTCAATGTCATCCGTGCAAAGATCGGCGACGCTTAGAGAAACATGTGGAATTTCCCTTCTTATGTAAAGCGCAGCACTTCCTGCAGGAAATGACTTTATGCTGCAGTTTTTATGTGCGACATATCCAGTCAAACATCTCCCGCTTGGCAGGCAAGCTTCTGACAGGGCCAACACTGGAACACAAGTCTCTGTCAGGAGTAGTTTTAGTTCACCTAACCGACTTAAAATCTCAGCACAGTTCCACTGCAATATAAATGGCACTTTTCGGTGCATAAGAGGTCCACGTGGTTTAACCCCGTCCATTTTAGTTCGCAAGGAAGTTTCCTGCGAAGGTGGTAATTAGTGACTCAAAAGAAAGCACCAGCTGTAGGAAGTTCTTCAGGTTACCAGGCGCCATCGTTGGAACATGTGAACGCAGGGCCCCAAACAAAACATGAAGAAGGTCAGGCATACCTTGATTTTTGAGCTCCTTATTTTGCGCAACGCACTCACTTACAACATCGACAAAAGATGCCGACGGGGACACATTCTTGGCTGCAGTAGCTGTTTTTTTGTCACTTGTGCATATGAGGGTCCCCCTTGCCGTGGAGTCTGGCTGTTATCCGGCCGCTCAGGAACATGGACACTTTTTGCTGGAGGTCGAACAGCCGACTCGCGCGCACTGGGCCTTGGCGTCTTGCTGGACTCAGGTCTCTTAAGGACATTGTTGGGCAACGACACATAAGACTCCAAAACTGGGAACTCGTCTAATCCTGGACAGGCGTCTCAGTCGGTGGGGTTTTTGGACCAGCAATAAAGGATATCCGAAGGTGCAGAGCCCTCACACGGAAGGGGCAGCCTCCGAAACTCGCCGGATGATCGCCAACGCAATTGGCGGAAGCCAAATCTGCTTTGCAGGTTTTAAAGTCGTGGTTGCCTCCGCGCGGCTTACAGCGTCGAACCTTTGTGCAAACTTTGGCCACGTGCCCAAACCGTTGGCTTCTAAAACACCGTGGAGGAGCTGCAGTGAAATCTGCAACTGCTTGATTTCTGAATCCCAGATCAATTTTTTCGAAGCGCTCTGAGTTGGGAGCGAAAGTCAACACGATATAGTTGGTAGGTTTCGCAGCCCATTCTTTTCTGGAGACTCCACACGATGCACAAGTCGTTTCACGTGCAGTACACCTTGTGGTTTCAGATAATCAAGGAGGTCGCGTTCTGAATACCACTTTGGTACACTCTTAATAACAAAGGTGTTCTTCATGCAGGAATAGGGCAACCGCACGTTAACTTTGATGCCAAAAAACTGAGAGCTCTGTAGGAGCTTGTCAACCTGCTCTTCTGTCGAGACATCCAGCTGAAGAACCCCGTGCATGGTGAATCGACTTCGAATCGGAGCTGATCCCAGCAGAGATTGAATGGCCGCGATGAAAAATAAGATGGGATTCTTCTCCCTTAAATCAACCCCCTTTTCTGTGGGCTCAACCACTACCGGGATCCCTACCGTTCGTTGCTTGCGATGACTCACCAACTTGGAGTCCTCGTTGTCCACGTCAGACATACCGGCCACTGACTCGTCGCCGTCCACGATCGTTGACTCAGCCCCACTAAGCTATGAGGTCTCGCTGGACGGGTGGTTGTGTCCATGTTCTGGTCGCTCCACAGCCTGGGACGCCATGACCGCCTCTTCCGAGCCAGCCTCCATTGATTGGCGTGGTCCCTTTAGGCTTGCCGGCGCCGGAGCAGCCGTACTCTTCCCGTAGGGACAGTACCGCCTTGAAGGTGCTGCCGTCCTTGAATATTCAAATAAATCTAGGTAAATTAGGGAAAATTATGTAAATAAACAGAGCTAAGGCGACAGGCGATCGAACAACGTCTTCGTCTTCCTCTGCCTCCTCCTGAAAAATGCTTCCATTGACTGCCTGCAGCACTTCGCCCTAAGTAGTTACGCGATCGCTGATGCCCTCAGTGTGCCGTAGATTAGGAAGCATGTCAAGGCGGCAGTTTGTACCATGTATGCGATTTCAACTCGCTAACAATTTTACTCTGCTTTTATTACTTCAGAATCGAAGTTGGATCTTCAGTCACGTGCCATCATGGCTCAGTGCTGACGTTTGGCTCCTTACCATCTAGGCCGCATTTAGATGTAAGGTAAATGCCAAAACGGGCACAAGTGATCACATAATTCTAGAGCGCTAGATCTGCGCTCTGCAGAAGAAACGAAGTGAAATTTTAAAGCATGAAATGCGCTAAGGAGATATTACTTGCGCTCGAGCACAGCCGTGCAGGCGCAAGCACCATGGATATAGAAAAGCAGCTGCGTTAGGATTACCTCATTTGCTCCCCAGGACATCACTCGAGCGCTCTATTCAAGCATTCGCATGTCTACCCGTGCGAAAAAATATCAGTGCACTTTTGACATTACTGCAAGTAAGGTTTAACATCTCTAAGCTGTCGTAGTGGAGGGCAGCGGACTAATTTCAATCACCTGGTGTTCTTTAAACATGCACCGACATAGCCCAGCAAAGGGGTGTCATTAGCAGTTTTGCTTCCTTCAGAATGCCACCGCCTCCGCACTATGCGATTCCGAGACTCGAGCGCGAAATCGAGTGGGCAAACACGGCGGATACATCTGTGGAAGGTTTCAATGCTTACATTAGCACTGCAACTGGCACAGCGATGAGGAACCCTCGCACTGTGTTTTATTATTCTGTTGCGGGGTCGACCGGTGCCCTTCGTCACAGAACACAGATTTTCTTCCTTCAATGTTATGTTTGTGGCATCCCCTGTGAGGTGCTGTGTGTATGCAGAGTGCTGTGTATATGTAAAGTGCTGCTGCCTCTGCCGCTGCCGTTTCTCGCTGTCGCTGTTTCACCTATCTTCTTTCCTCTATTTTTGATTTCCACGCAGCTCAGATATCTCACAAATAACAAAAATTCTTTAAGCATGGGCAAATCTCATGTAGTTACGCAAGAATATGCCACTAAATTATGCTGCTTAACCAGCAGTTACTCGGGGGCATGTAGGATTCAGCTAAGTTCAGTGCACAGCAAGGCATTCACGTCATAGGCTACTGATTTTTCTCGATTAGGAAACTCATCATTTTCACCTTTCTGGTGCCGCACGCCATGTCTCGCTTACTTGAAAACTTGATTTTTGGTAAAGCGAAATAGGGCAGTATCTGTCTCCCATGTTGGCGGAAACCTAAACCGCGCCGTAAGGGAAGGGAGAAAGAGACAAAGAGAACAAAGGAAGAAAGAGGTGCCGTAGTAGAGGTCTCCGGAGTAATTTCGAGAACCTGGGGATCTTTAACGTTGTTCAAAGGGCGCAGCAGGTCTCTAATCCGGACATCTCTTTGGACACCTCAACGCTGCCTTAAACTATTTAACTCGACAGTAGGAAATTGGTATAGATAGGGAATCGAACCAGGGTTTCCGGAGTGCGAGAATAGCAGGCTAACCAATCCGTCACGACAGCTCGATGGTACCGAATGAACAAAGGCGCGTCTAGTGAATACGGTGTTGTTTTAGAAGGGTTCTCCAGAAAAATGTACTGTGGTGTATATCAGCAATTATGATCAGGGAATTACAGAAGTCGCGGTTAAGCGAAGAGCAAAGTACGTTTCCGCTACTTTTCCTCTTCGCTTGGCGCGAACGTAGCGCCATCGGCGGCGCCCACTAAAACCACTCTCTCCTCAACCTTCTCCTTCTCCTCCTCCTCGCAATGTACTCCACTGCCCACACAGATAGCTTGGGAAGGCAGCTGCTCACGCTAGTCTCGTTCAGGCGCATTAGGGGATGCGCGGAGAAAGAAATCACGCGGTGAGAGGCGAACAACGCAGCGCACATCTAAGGCGCTTTCACCACGAAGCTTGCTGCTTGCTGCCCGTTCATTCGGCGCGGAAGCTATGCATGGCGCTTGTGGCATCGGGTTTGTGGAGAACGATGCGCCGTAGAACTACCACTGCAACTTGAGTCCCGCCTGTTTCGGCAAGGCGCCTGGCAGCGCTTCTACATGGCTTGCCGCTCCGCGGCTCCGTTTCACCGTACGTAGCACCAACATCATCAGGTGCACGCGGCGTCGAAGGCGTTGGCCGTGAGAAAGAATCCTAGAAGGGTTAATAAATACAAAGGAGTAGCAGGTTGGTCTAGGCAGGAAATCCATAGCCTACACTATCGAGTCATACCTTCAGGGTGGAGCTTGAGTGTTCCACCACTTTTTTGTGGCCCATTGTGTGACCCATGATTAGGCACTTTATGTCACTCATTATGAGACCCATGACTCAGCACTTCTTATGATCCTTTTTTCGACCCATAACTCAGCACTCTTTGTGACCCGTGACTCGGCAGTTTCTTGTGATCCCTTTCGTGACCCATGACTCAGCACTTTTTGTGCTCATGACTTATGATCATGACCAATGTCTTCGTTGACCACAACCCAATTCCTTCCTCAGACAATGACTCCTATCATGACCGTGTTGATTACGATTCCGGTAATGACTCTTGACTGCGGACTCATAACTCAATTACAATGACTCACATAACCATGACAATGATCTGACACTCTATTCATTTACCAGTTGTCGTAGACATTCGATCTTGACTACTATACAGTAGCTGACGACGACTCGCAGCGGTGGCTCAGTGGTTATGGCGCTCGCCTGCTTCCCTTAAAGACACGAGTTCGATCCCGGCCGCGGCGAGCGAATTTCGATGCAGGCGAAATTCTAGAGACTCGTGTACTGTGCGATGTCAGTGCACCTTAAAGAACCCCTAATGGTCGGAATTTCCGGATGCCTTAAAGGGACACTGAGGAGAACCCTATCAAATGTTTTTTTGTTAGCAATATCTGATAGTTCGGCATTTCATGGCTTTGTTGACGCTTGTCCGGGAGCGAAAGATGCATTTATTTGAATGAAATTCGGATTCGAAGTTTAAAAAATTTTTCCCGCCGTTCCGAATCAAGCTCGAGAACTCTTATGACGACACGGAGAACTCTTATGACGGCACAGAACGGAGTGACGTGAAATGTGACGTAAACGGAGACTCCGTGATTTCTTACGGCTAGCAGCTGCCGAAATGAAATCTACCGCCGCCGCTCGTTGAAGGCATCTATTGGGGGTCGCCACCGTCGCTTCGTTTACGTTTGCACCGGCGTCTTGACAGCGTTACGATGGATCCCGTTCCCGAACCCGACGACGTAGTTCTCGCAAAAACTCTGGCCTGCATTTCAGCGACCTCAGCCCCACAGAGCGAGCGATGTTTTTGAGGGAGCACGGTTAGGTTAGGCGCCGGCGGTTGGTTTCCCCCTTCCTAAGAGAGCAGCCGTTGCAAACTAAATATCATAACTCCAGTGCGGGGAGTCGCGAGGCTCCAGGACAAGGTCAGCGCCTTGCGCCCATCGGAGGCTGGCCGGGGCTTTGGGGCCAACGGATTGTGATTCCTTGAACGGCGCGGCTGCACGGCGCAGCAGGCGGCGTCGAGATCTCCCACGGTTGCAATGGCCAAGTTATTTATATATTTTTTGCCACAAAAAACGAATGGGTGCTCGAGGGCGGTCGCGCTTAAAGTCGGCGGCTTGAAACCAAAGCCGGCGCACGACGCTTCAACGGCTTCCGCTAGATCCAACGGGTCCACTGGATGTGGCTCTCTCGCCAACTTGCATGTACCTTCAGATATGTACTGTGAATGGATTAAAATAGCCGAGCTCGAAAAGAACAGCTCCGCCCAACTGCCGCAGCTATTGAAAATAACGCGCACCTCGCCGCGGAGCCAAATCAGTCTGGCCGGGCCGGCGGCGGTTGGCGCACTCGGCGGGAAACAGATACATGCTTCAATCTCCCCGCCAGTGCGGTCAGAGTGCGCCGAAGCCGCCGAACGCGTCGGCGGTCAAGCGCAGTTGGAGTATAGAGGGTCTCGCTTTGACCGACGTGACTTCGCCTCGCCCCAGCATAAACGCGCCTTAAGAGAGCCTGCGCTTAGCCGCTAACCAACGTATTCGGCGGCGACATCCATGGGACCCACTGAAACCCCCCGCCCACTCGCTGAATAAAAGAAAAGTCCGGTGCCGAGGTTCGGAATAGCACCAGGGCCTTCGGCGTTTGAGGCGGAAACGCTACCGCTCCGCCACGACGGCTCAAGTTACAGTCGTCAATAAAGGCGCATCTAGTGAATGCACTCTTCTGATGCAGAAATCTCCGCGCTTTCGCTAGATATATCCTGGCCTAATAGAGCTAGGCCATCAGCAATTTTTCTGAACTGCCCTGTACCGTGTCTCCCGTCCCTAATAAACGATTTCCGTTAAGTAGTTTGAAGTTGACTGGCACAGCCGAGAATGTCTCGCCGGGCAAGCGTGCGAATACACAAGTGCTGCCTTGTACGATCACCGACCATCGTGCCATCATAGCTTTTCATCGACCGTGGCGATCATCTGACAAGCCTTAACAGGCTCCTTCAAAGGTTAACTAGCACTTGAAGCGACACTTGGAGTTCGTCTGCTGCTCGGCGCTTGTAAATCGAACGCGTCAAAAACAAAACCACGGAGCACGCGAAGCTCATAGACGCGAAGAGCTATAAAAAATCGAAACTCTCCTAGCCGCCTGTGGCGCCGCCAAGCATCCGTTTTCTTTGCTTCCAACATTCAGGTTGTCTTTTTCCTGCCTTCCTAGTGTGATAAAAGTGCACTATTGGTTTTAAAACAAAACTTAGTTCAATATTGATCTGCGCAACCTACCTTTGTCCGCCTCAGAGATTCGCGAAACCAAGTAGAATGGAAAATTCCTCCAAGGTGGCGTCTCTTGTCCTATGGCGTCACCATGCTTGTACTTGCGAGATTGGCCTGTGGTGGCGATGCCTGTATTTTGGTTCTTGCTATTTTCTACCTTACAAGAGCTTTGTTTTCAGTAAGAGCGGCGTTTTTGTGATCAGGAGCTGGTATTCTAACAATACAAGCCAACTTCAATTTCTCCTCAGTGTCCCTTTAAGTACGGCGTCCCTCACATCCTGAGTCGCTTTGGGACCTTAAACCTCTATAAAAAAACAATAAAACTAGCGGACCGCGTTATACCGTGCGATACATTTTGCTTCCACTTTTGCGTACACATCAACTGCCGACATTGCCTAGTAATGCTGTCGCATTAAAAAAAAAACAAGCGGAACGTTTTTTGCAGAGGGCGGAAGACTGCACCCAGAAACGACATCCTTCGGTCAAGGTGATGTTATCATACTTATTGAATCACTGTCACTGCGCGAAAAAATATTTTTCATGGTTAGCTACATTTCGCGGCATGAAAAGAAAGCACTCTCTGGCCATGGACAAATTGGGTGCTTGCCTGCTTTTCTCCACATTTATTGGGGTGTACAGATACCATATTTTATTTCAGGGCACAGTGATTGCTAACCATCTCTTCCTTGGCATAATGTGCAAAAATTTACATTTTTGCAGTCGTAGTCGCATTTTAGGGCCAAGTCAAGTGCGCCTTGTTGTCTTCCCGCCATTCCCACGGTGTGATGAAGTGCTCTTTCATGGCTATTTAAGAAATTCGCGTAGACGGTGGCGCGTGCTTTCTCTCTAGGTAATATTTAGGAACTGTATGCTTACCTCGGTGGACACCCCAACCACGCTGTAAGGGAGGGGATAAAGGAGGGAGTGAAAGAAAGAGAGAAAGGTAGAAAGAAAGAAAGAAAGGAAGAAAGGAAGAACGAAATAAATAAACAAATAAATAAATAAAAAGGAAGAAAGAAAGGAAGATACAAGATTCAAGTAGGGTCTGATAGAAGAGGCAAGAAACTTGGAATTGCCGCGACGAGTGGGCGTTGTTTTCGTGCGGTGAGCATCACTTTGGCAGTGAAGGCAAAGACGTGTGGACGCTGAATACTGAAGCGCATTTATTTTTGCAAGTTGGTGGTTATTTCTTTGTCTTCTTGTAAACGGCGTCATCGCATTGCCGTCGCTGTTGCTGCGAGTGTGTTGTAGTTTGCTGGTTGTGGTCGGAACTGGGCTGTCGTTCGATTGTCCTGGCCGAGTTACTAAGCGCTAAAATGGGGGACCGTAACACGGGACCACTAATTGAGGTAACTAAGGCTCTTGCAGTGAAACCTCCAAGTAGCATCAAAGAAGTTGTGAAAGTACTAAAGGAACTAGTAGCTAAGCTGGATGCGTTTGCCTTTGGAATGATGACTAATGTACAAAAATGTGGAGCTCCAAAACGGGGATTTTCGCTGGACTCACGGGCATAACGCAATCGATCACATTCATGAATGAAGGGTTCGAGTGTTTTAAGGGTGATTTTGAAATATTTCGTTGTGAGCATGCTGAGGTGAAAGCGCAAAAAGTTCAGTGTCAAAACACCAATGAAATGCTCCGCACAGAACTAAAGGAAGCTAAGAAAAAATCCTGCAATTAAAACAATTCTGTAGGAACTCAAACCTCGAGATCAAGGGTCTCCCAGTGGTTCAGGGTGAGAACCTTTTAAATGCTGTAGAGAAAGTGGCTACTTCCCTGGGTGTGGATATTGCCGAATCCAATAATGACATTGTGCATAGAGTTCACTCTAAAGATAAAGGCAAGCCGAATGCCGTGGTCAAGTTTGCATCCAGGTCAGTCCGGGACAGGGTGCTGAATGCCGCTAAAAAGACTCAACTGAACGTGGGCCTCCTTGCTATCGACGGGGAGCAGACACTGTATGTCAATGAGCATCTTTGCGTGAAAACTAAGGTACTCCTCACTAAAGCGAAGCAAGCAAAGCGGGACAAAGGATGGAAATTTGTTTTGGTGAGGCGGGGGAAGGTTTTGAGGCGCAGAACTGAAAATTCCACTATATTACACGCCACATGAGAGGTTTATCTGTTGAATGTTGTGCGAGTCTGCTTTTCCTATTTTTTTTGGTGAAGTGGAAATTGCTTGTCCTTCACCATGGCTTTTTCATTTTCTGAAGTTAAAGAATTGATGCACGATAATAGTTCTTTTCAGTTTTTCATTGCAACGTACGCAATGCTGGAAAATCCGAAATGGTTTGGTTGCACATTTGTCAAGGTACGAATCATCTTTTGGTGCCATTGCATTGAGTGAAACTTAGCTCAAGGATAATGAATCAGTCGGTCTTCCTGATTATAAAGTCTTGTCTCGACCTCGTGAATCCCATACGAGTGGAGGCGGGGTTGCACTCTTTGTTAAAGATAACCTTGTGTACCAAGTGTTGACCGTGGCATCTCTTTGTGATAATTGTATTGAAACACTTTTTGTAAAGGTTTCCAGTGGACTAATAGTTGGGGTATTATACCGGCAACCAAACTCATCGATAACAATCTTTCTTGAAAAGTTTGAAACTATCCTTCCAGAAATATTTGGTGGGAAATGCAATGTAATCATTGTGGGAGATGTCAATATTGATCTATCATCCGACACACAGAATAACTATGCCCTTCTCTTCGAATCGTTCGCATTGCGTAATCTCATCTCAGAACTAACCCCTATAACGAGTACCTCATGTACTTTAATAGATCATGATCTGTGCAACATTCACACAGGTGTGACAGCTGGTACTTGTGCTGATATGATTGCTGACCACCTTCCGAATTTTGTCTTATTTGAAACAGAACAGCAAAAGCAGACACCACTAAGCAAAATGCGTACTAAAATCAATTGCGTTTTACTGCGCAAAATGCTTAAGCAAACCACTTTACTTCGGCCTATGACAAGGATGTTAATGTTGAGTACACACAATTCATAGCTCTTCTAAAAACCGGTATTACCCGGAGCTCTACAGCGGCCACTAAAAAATACAGCCAGCCAACATGTCCCTGGATTACAACTGAGATCTTAAACATACTAAAGGAAAAGGATTCATGTTACCATAAATAGAAGCAACTAAGAACAAACGACTATTATCTAAGCCAGTTTAAACGCTACCACAACCTATCTGTGTCTCTTATGAGGAAGAGGAAAAAAGCATATTTTTCGTCAGTTGTAGAGGAGACTCGGGGTAATACGAGAAAAATGGGGGACATAGTTAATGATGCAACTGGCTTTCGTTCTAGGCTGGATGTTTTGCCTGAATCAGCTAACGAAGACACGGCTGAAGTTTTTAATGCCGATTTTGGCTCCATAGGACCTTGGCTGGCTTCGCGGATTAATATTGATTTAGCCACGATTAGAATGCCTGAGCGTGTTCCCAATACTTTCGCATTGCATGACCTATCTATAGAGCAAGTGATAGCAGCAGTCAGCAGTCTTTCTATAGGCAAAGCAGCTGGCCTAGACGCAATACCTGTGAGGCTTATCAAAAACAATATTTATATTCTAGGTACCCATTTGTTGGATTTTTTAAATAATTCCCTGATAAGTGGAGTGTATCCTGATGAGCTCAAAGCCGCTAAGGTCACGCCTGTCTTTAAAGGTGGTGAAAGGTCCATTCTATCAAACTATACTCCAATTTCAGTATTATGTGTAATTATTACAGCATTCGAAAAGGTGCTCTGCAAGCGAATACAGAGCTTTTTAACTAAGTACAATGTATTCTGTCCAAATCAGCACGGCTTCCGACCCCAAAGATCCACTTCCTCGGCTTTTTTGGTCCTTACACGGCTGATAAACAAAGCATTACATAGCAAAAAACTGGCCGTAGTTGTTTACTTAGACATATAAAAAGCCTTTGACGCGGTTCACCATTCGATATTATTACAGAAAATAGAGACTTATGGTTTAAGGGGGAAATTTTATGTTTTTAATCAAGTTACTTTTCTAGGCGAGAGCAATGCGTTGTTACCAGAAACTATATCTCCGCTCCTCAAAAAATCACACTTCGCGTGCCGCAGGGCTCTGTACTCGGGCTCCTCCTTTTTCTGTATACATCAATAATTTTCCATTGTTTCTGAACTATTCTGAAGCTGTTATATACGCTGATGGCTCTGGACTATTTTTTACAGGAGATACATTAGAGGATCTGGAGGGCAAAATGAACGAGACACTTAGAGAAATTTCCGAGTGGTTCGTAAACAATCCGCTCACACTTAACACCGAGAAAACAAAGTATACTTATGTTCACTCAAGGAAAAAAATATTAGCTGTGATAACTAATTTCTCCCACACCCCACAATGTCTCCCACACCAAGTGCTTGGGTGCAGTCTTTGAATCGAACATGCATTGGAAGCAGCAAATTGAAAATGTTTGCACTAAATCTGCTTATGGCTGTCATATTTTATTAAGTGCGAGGGAATGTTTTAGTGCACCGATTTTACGCATATTGTACTTCGCCTTTGTCCATAGTCACTTATATTACTGCCTAGAGACATGGGGTGGCACCTATTAAACGTATTCAGAATCAATCTTACGCTTGCAGAAGCGTGCTGTTCTTACCATGACCTTCGCAAAGACAATCGACCCTAGCCGACCACTCTTTCAAGAACTGCGAATATTACCGGTATCAGTTGCATACAAACTAAAGATAGCTCAAATAATAAACACAGTAATAAGACCTAATCATCCAAATCCTCTTAGACTGTTTAGGTCGTCGCTGAGACAAACAAGAGCCGCCACTAATAATAGATTTAACCTACCGCCTTGTCATAATAACACTTACGGTCAAAGGCTATTAGAGAACAATGGTGCCCAGATATGAAATGAAATTCCCGGTCACATCAAACTAAGACATAATTTTTCTGCCTTATTGAAAAACATCTCTCTTGTCTGTCCAGAACTGTGGGACTAAATACGGTTGTGCTTGGTTTTGTTCATTTATAAACCTATTTTTTGTTGTTTTTCAGAACATGTATGAGGTTAACATATTTCCAATGCCTCTATTGTAGCATCTCACGTCTTTTTTGCACGTGTATTTTGAATGCCTGCCAATTTTTTTAGTGAATATCATGTATGTGGACCTATCACTAGCCAAGCTGGCTATCGGTCTAATCAAGATTTGATGTACTGGATTTAGAAAATAAATTGATGATGATCATGAAAAAAGAAAGAGAAAGAAAGAAAGCAAGAAAGCAGGAAAGAAAGAAAGAAAGAGAGAAAGAAGGAAAGAAAGAAAGAAAGAAAGAAAGAAAGAAGGAAAGAAAGGAAGAAAGAAAGAAAGGAAGAAAGAAAGAGAGAAAGAAAGAAAGAAAGAAAGAAAGAAAGAAAGAAAGAAAGAAAGAAAGAAAGGAAGAAAGAAAGAAAGAAAGAGTTGCTGTAGAGGAGTGTAGGGTTTCTTTAACGTGCGCTGTCATTGCACAGCACAGTGGCGCCTTTCGCATTTTGCCTCCATCGAAACGCGGCGCCGCAGTCGGGTTCGCACTTGGCGACTCCGGCTCAGTAGACGAGCGCCTCAACCACTGATCCAGTGCGGCGAGATTGACTAATTAACGTAAAAAATTAGGATGTGCATGTGTGTTGTAATGTGTTAGCCTTTATGGCACATAGGCAGCTAAGGTCATCAAGCGCCAAACGCAAAAACGTGTAAGTGCAGTTTTTTGACATAAGCTATTCGCAAGTTCCGTAGATGGTGGCGGCGCCCACTGGTGAGGCCGAGAAACGCCACTCAGATGATAGGCCCGAGCAGGCGTGAGTGCGGGAGCTAGGACCGCTAGGACTTCGCAGTTTTTCACTTTCTTCGCGCTGCGCGTCAGCGGCGTCTTCAGTCTGCTTGCGATGGAAAAAAGAAGAAAGTAGAAGACCGACAGGAAGATGTGCTGTGCTACGTGCAGCAGCGCACAAACCGGGAAGTGTGTGGACAAACAAGTCTGCATTCTTTTCCCGCTGACGCCCGTTGAAGAAGCTGTGGGCAATTAAGCTGTGAATCGAGAAACGTGTGGCACCCCCGATGGAGGTGTGCAGTTCCCACGTTGTCGGAGACGACTTCTTTTGGAGCCATATTGCTAAGGGATGTGCTATTCATTTTGACTATTATGCTAGCACAATTCTACTGTCTAGCGCAAATATTTTTACAGTGTGTGTGCGCAAGGAATGAGCGTGCGAGAAATGCAGATTTCAGGATGTCGAAGAGAGCTGCAACGAAATGCGTCGCTAAGCTGGGAATGTAGCGTCAAGGCGTTCATTTGTGTGAATGCACAATCGTGAGAACATTTAGGTCCACTAACAGCTGCTCATTTGTATGATGGTACCCGCCGCTGTGGCTCAGTGGCTTTGGCGTTCGGCTCGTGATCGCAAGGTCGCGGGCGAAATTCAAAAAGCGCCCTTGTGCTGTACGATGTGAACTCACGTTAAATGACCCTACATGGGTTAGTTAACGTTACATTAATTCTACAATGATTCCAAACCCTTCACCATGGCGAGCTCTCATCAGCTGAGCCACTTCGCGACCTCAAAACCCACAATCCGCAATGTGATGTCATTGATCCTCATTGGTAGCCTCAGGGGAACACACAAGCAGATGCGGGCACAAGCTTCTTGTTAATTTCTGCTTAAAGCAAATATTATTGTCTAAGTCACCCAATACGGCGCGAAAACAGCCGTGAGGGTAATGCAGGATAGCTATGATGCAGTTCAGCGTAGTGTGTGATGCCGCATTCTAGCACTGTATTTTGCTGCCGTTCCATGCACGGAGTACCCTCAATGGAAGCTATATATTGCTGTGCTTCAACAGCTGTTTAAGGCAGCTGTCTTAATAGTGCCCGCTTTGAAACCATTGTCAGAAACAGAAAGCGTAGCTGCATTGAGCTAGGAGGTAATTTTTAATTTACTGAACACATCCAAACGTATGGACACCAGTTCGCAAGAGGTTGAAGAAAACTGCTATCCCTTCACAATGCCTACCAAAAAGAACTCAAGACCATCAAGACCTTCGAAGAGCACAAGCATCAGCAGCCCGGGCTGCACGAGCATCCGCAGGGATAGCCGCGGTAAGTTATTGTACAAACCTGATTGAGACATGGTTGCATTAATGCCAAATTTCTTTATTACGTGCTAATTTCACTCTTTCAAGCACTTTGTTTTAAATGTGTCTACGCTGTACAAATTACAAGACACTAGAAGCAAATGAAGCATGCACCTTTCTAGAATCTAAGGTACACAACAGATTACACAGGTTAATGCAGTAAGTTTTATTTCTTTGTTATGGCATAGGAATGTGCATGTAGTTCAATCAATGTCATTTTTCTCAGGGATGATACCCGAAGCCAGTGGCGTCTCGGACCTGTTCTCTTCACCATTGGCCCCCTCAGATGGAGATGTACCTACAGTGATGTCTGTGTTGAGCATTGACTTACCACATTCGTCTGGTTTGAAGCATCACTTTTTTTCTGAAAATGCTCACATACTCTGTATACGCTGTCAATTTCCTGCACTATCTTTTGCATCTCTCATCATTCAGGTGACGTGTGCAGACAGTGACACCATTCCTTAAGCCTTCGTTAAGGGATATTGATAACATCCGCTGTGAAACACAGAGCGCCTGAGTAAAAGATTAACTTCTAATGAGCCACAGTGCGATGCTTGGGCAACTGATAAGTTTCTTCAGATATGTTGTGCACCTGCTAGATGCATTATCAGCTAAATATTAACATTGCAGTAAAATTATTTCTTTGCATGCCACACAGAAATTTGTGATGTAAAAGGTATGTTACTACCTTTTCTTACTTATTTTAGTGCTCTTGTAGCTACATCTTTTTCTTTGGTTGGTGTGTAAATGAAAGGCATATGGAAAATTGTTTTGCCAAGGTGTGCTTACCCAACCATCACAAGACAGAGGGAGCCTGGAAGCACCGATGGGCAGATTTTTAGAGTTAGGAGTATGAATAATTGAAAATCATTTGTTCCGGTACCAAGTTTTTGTGCCTGTTGCATGAGCCTCTCAGTGATAGTGCTTCGGGGTGTGCTGGAAAACACTGATAAGATTTGTTTGTGCTTAAGATGGGGAAAGAGGACAAGCCCTGCTCTGTTTGTTGATAATTAGGGGAGTTGTAAATCATAAGACGTGCAGGTATGTTTGGGTTCTGTATTTGTCAACCGTGCAACTTTCAGTGTTTATTCTCCCGATGATACTGCAGCAAATTGCAGTACCAGCAGCATGTTTCAATGCTTAATTGTCATTCTGCACTAAAACCCTGGCTCAGATTTAAAACGAATTTTCATATATTTCGTTTAATGTCTTGCTCATAAACATCCTTCAGTACAGGTGGAAGGCGATTGGCATGCAGCTCCATTTGATGCTGCCCCATGATAGCGATACTGTGCCCAGCCCGACAATGAGGGATGCTGAAGTGGCAGAGGTGATGCTTCAGCTAGCAGGACACAGCCACGCCTACACAGGCAAAAGTGTACAAGTTGTTACACTTTCTGCTCCACAAAGAAAGAGAACATTTGTTGAGTTGCTGACAACAGATGTAGCAGTGCGGGCCTTCACTGGTGTAAAGTCAAAAAGTGCTCTTTTAGCTGTTTCAGAAGAGGTGGCATTGGTCGACGAAATTATCACGGACATTCCTGTGTATGAGCGTGTTGTTCTTGTACTTGTACGGCCAAAAACATGCCTGTCACTAAACTGCCTTGCCACACTATTTTGTACGAGTAAAACGAGAGTGCAGCGGAATTTCTACAGCATCCCTCGCAGCATTGCTGCCATACTTAAAGCATCTATTACATGGCCTTAAAAAATTTAATAGGGCAGAATATGCCTGATTGGTTTCGCAATTTCACGAGCAGCGGGTTGTCCTAGATTGCACAGAAGTGTGGTTGGAGAAATAACACTGTCAGTCTTGCCGCATCCTGACATATTCCTATTACACGCGAACGTGCACGGCTAAGGCATTTGTTGGGGTGTGACCTGCTGGGCTTATAACATTAATTAGTAATAGATTTGAACGCCGTGCATCGCATGAAGCCTGTGTGCTAAAGTCCAATGTGTTGGACAAGTTGAAAATCCTTTGAAGATGATGTAATGGCTGATAAACGCTTTTGCACTGACGACATGTGCGCAAAATTTGGCCTTGATGTGGTACAGCTACCATTCCTGCGATCTCAGGAGCAGTTCTCAGCTGGGGACGCAACTAAAACAGTTCACATTGCCAGAGCTCGAGTGCATGTGAAGAGTGCCAACCAACGCATGAAGGTGATCTAGGTGCTTAGGGGTCCTGTTCCGTGGGATCCGGTTGGGGCGCTCGACCAATTTATGGTTATTATAGGAGGCATTGTTAACCTGCCCGCTCCCATACTGTCTGAAAAACGGTTTAGTGGAGGCGTCTAGGTGCAGTGAATCTTTCAGTGTAACTGTGAATATTGGATTCTAAGGTTAGCACTCCGGTCATAATTTATTGCACTGTCTTCAAAATACCTTACTACAAATCAACCGTCCGAAACTAACACTATTGTTTGATGTGCCTTTCTAACCACTTAATGCAGTTTTGAGGCTTCATACGGCCTGTCATAGTGAAGGAATGATTTAAACATAAAATTCGTGTAGCTCCCATTCTCAGCAAATTCAGGCAAATATCGCCTGCTTGCAAATGTCTTCATGAGATCGGTCCCGTTTGATTTATGGGATTTCACGTCCTAAAGCGACTCGGGCAATGAAAAGCATCGTAGTAGATGGTTCCGAAATTTTTACTGCCCGGTGTTTTTTAACATGCGCCGATATCGTGTAGCATACACGTCCCACCATTTTTCCCCCATCAAAATGCGGCAGCCGTGACTGGGTTCATAGCCAGTAGAAAATAACTTCAGGCCCAAGTATGATTCAAACCAGCACTGGCCCCAAAAAAAGCACCTTCAGTTTCTCCCTACGTGGCCAACTTTGCTGACGCCACAGCTTCTCTAATGGTGTGTTTTACTCGTAACCTCTTGCAATGTGTGTCGTTGTTTTCATCTTTCATCTGTTCTTTCTGTCCTTCCAAATGCTTGGAGCCAGTCGTGTGTGCTACTGCCGCTGTGCCTGTGCAATGAAGCCGGTCAAGCCGAGAGATAGAAGACCTCGGCTAGGTATCTGCAGCTTTCTGTATTTATACATGAAAGCGAGAAAAAGAGCAAGGAGGCCAATCTCGTCGCTGAGACCAGTAAAGAGTTAGTGAGTGCTTTAGCGTGCCGCACAGCAAAACTAAAGAGGGATGCTCAGCGCACTGCATGTCAACAGCAGCCAAAGCAGATGAATGCACTGGCAGATAAATCACAAGAAGCGGAGAATGCATGCGACCTGGTGATATCAGGTAAAGACCATTGTCTGTACTGATGTATGCCATCTATCATGACATACTGGAAAATGCTTAGCGTATAGTGAAGTTCTATGCTCAGAATTTTGATGTAGTGTTCAGTGCTGGGCCGACATTATTTGTCCTGAATTATTCATTATTTCGTTATTTCGTGTAATTGCATTCTATTTTATGCTTGTCCCAGTTGTGATAGTGTGCAAAGTCAATTGCTATGTTGCCTGTTGTTCTACTCTGTTTTAGTAAACATTCAGAGCATCGTTTCCATTCTTGTGATGTTTAGTGTAGCCTATAAAGGAAACAATGTCATTTACGCTGGTTTATTTCTGCAGAACAATCTCTGTATAATATGGTGAGTGTGTGCTTTTTTTTTGTGCTATGTGGATTTCATTTAGCCTGTGCACGTCGCATTGCTTTTGCGCCTTTCATATCATACTAACCTTCAAGGTTATAGCAGTCCATTTGGCGCTCTTCAATTATCTTTCTTGGCATTGACGTTAAGATAACGTGATCGTGATGCGCAGAAGTTAGCTTTTGCAAACTGCCATAATACATGAACTTGTGGTCTGTCAATTATGAAGTAAATCCAAATGAAAATAAAGCCTTAAATGAGAGTTGTAGTTCCATACAAAACACCTTTGGACATTTACCCTCGAGGCAGAAAATCTTGCTGTCAATGAATTCTAGGGCATGTTCTTTGGAATCACACGAGTTATTTTGAAACTTATCTTTTAGTGCTGTCTTGGGATACGTTTATTGTATGCCATACCGACAGGCTGAATATTTTTGAAACTGGTTATTATTTCTTAAAGGATATGTATTTTTTCACCTTTACGATTGCTGCATACAGCTGTATGATATTGCTATGTACAAGTACAAGGTATTACACCTTTTCTGCACTATCTTGAACCTTCAGTTAAGTAGCATTGCTTGTGTTTTCAGTGCAACAAGTAGAAAGAACACCCACAGGTTCTCTGTGCACTAGAATGAAGATATTTATTCAAATTGCAAATACCACGCAAAGCAGACTTCATTCGTTACCAACTGCGTTTCTTAGCGTAGCAAATCAACCCTATGCAACTTTTTCCAGCTTTGGCAAGAGATCTTTAAAATACATGAACTGCGGTTACCGTACAAATCGCCGTGGTGGCTCAGTGTTCAGGGCGCTCCACTACTGATCCGGAATTCCCGGGTTCGAACCCGACCGCGGCGGCTGCGTTTTTATGAAGGCAAACACTAACGTGCCCGTGTGTGGTGCGGTGTCAGTGCACGTTAAAGATTCTTAGGTGGTCGAAAATATTGCGGAGGCCTCCACTACGGCACCTTTCTCCCTTTTTTTCACTCCCTCCTTTATTTCTTCCCTTACTGCGTGGTTCAGTTGTCCGCCGGTATATGAGACAGATACTGCGAAATTTTCTTTCCGCAAAACCCAATTATTATTATTTTGCGTACAAGATCATTAATGTTTTGGTCACATCGCACTGAATTTCCGATAAGTGACTGTACATTATAATACACAATTAAGTGTGCCTTTCTAAGTTCAAAAGGAACATACCAAGTTGCACTTGTGAAAAATGATTGTGATTTTTGTTGACAGCAAACTTTTTACCATCTTTCGTGAGGTATTTTAACTTCCCTTCACAGGAAATATCAATTGCTTTCTGATTTTTCCCAGAAGGAGATTTTTAACCTCAATCAGGACAACCATTTTTGAACACAATGCCATTAGGACTGTAGCCAAAGCCAAGGGAGGAGAAGGCTCACAAGCGGCCCTTGATTTGTTACAGCATTCGATGTCATTTTGCAGCACTCTTCTTGAGCAGGTTCCTCAGAATCTTTCCCACATGAGTAGGCTTGTTTCCTTAGAAACAATAGGCGAGCATTCCGGTCACTTTTTGCTCCCGTGATTGGTCTTCTATTGGTAAAAAATGGAATTATGCACGGCCCTTACTGCCATTAATTCGCACTTGGCATTCTCTTCGCAACTAAGTAGTATTCTGGGAGGAGTGGGTTTCTGTGCAGACTGCTTGTTCTTCTGACACTTGTACATATCCCTTGTAACACTGTTCCTCTGCTTCTGACAAATCACTGTACGAAAATTCGTATATTTTAAGTTGAAGTTCATCGGTGAATGCCGCTTCATGAAAAAGCATTTTTCCGTATGACATTACTGTGTGAGCAGCCGTGTGGCATACCATGTCATGCTCTTTTGATGTTGCGGTGACATCAAGTGCAATGGCATCGGTTTGCTGAAACCTGCCATGAAAGTGCAGCGCAAGTGCACTGTCTGGTACTGCTGCAATGAGGCGCTGTCTTATATCGTGCAGTCTCTCCTCACTAATTTGCAGTTATGGCTGCGCCTGCACATGGCACAAATCCTTGAGCTCTTCTGCTTCGTACAGTGGCTTGCATTTTAATCTTCCTCACGCCCTTTTCATATCCGTGCATCTCAGATGCTCCCGGTTCCGTATGCCCATCCTGCAGATGAAGCAAGAAAAGAGCGCAGGCGTTACTAAGCTAGTGCCTAAAAATATATTGCTTTAATGTTCAAAGTGGTGCGACATCTGTAGAAGACTATAAAAAACGTGCTTA